>NW_027281257.1:20000-22500 GCF_046629955.1 Centroberyx affinis | reverse complement strand
AATCCAACCTCGGATCCTCTTAACACTGTTATACATCATCAACCTGTGATGTTCACTGCGTTCCAGGAGTTATTTTGTGATGAAGTGTTGTAATTTACCTTTTTCTGTACCCACTTTCCCCCAACTTGCCTCATCTACTTTCATTTCCTTCAACTCCCAGAATGCCTTTCGACAACCCCCAGAGAATAGGGGTGCGCTTGTTGCGTTCAGCTGTGGGTTTTACATGTAAGTGGAGCGAGCGATAGTGATAGTAATAGTGGAGTTTTTCCAGCCACATCTTGATGCTGCATTGCATTCTGGTCTATTGAAGCTCCTGTCAGTGAAGAAATTGGTCTCTCTCCTCTTGTACGAGGAATTTCTCCCTGTGTGATTGTTGAACGCCTCTTGGTGCAAAATGGCGGCTCTAGAAAGAAGCCCTCGCTCTTTGATTCTGAGGGACTGACACCAAAACCTGACGCTTACCGCTGATGTTTTACATCCTGAAACATTTTCTGATATCAAACTCCATTGTAGCTGCACTGGAAATATTTCAATGTGACATTTGGCCTGTTATCCACGGGAATAAGGAAAATACGCCACCAAACCACAAAATGGACCCTGAAATACAAAGTGCATTGACAATAGCTGTGTTGCTTTAGGGTGGATTTTTCCTTTAATAAGTTAAGGAGATAGATAGATAGATAGAAAGAGATGGAGAGAGTGAAAAAAGAGAGAGACAACACAATAGAACAATCCCAGTCTATGTCCGGTGTTGGTTAGAGGCCTGTGTTTGGGGCTGGTTTGGTGCAGCCTGATAGCTATGGGGACACTGAGTCTCTGTGGCAATTATCTGTCAGTCTGCTGCAGGATGAGCTCCTCGGCGCAGGACTTCTGGTGGAGGGCTGGAGCAGCAACTCTGTCTGTTCGGAAGGATGAGCGGCGTTTAGTATGCACGTCATCGCTGTGTTGCAGGAACAATGAATCTCCAAAAAGTCAGCTTTAGAGGGATTAAGATAAACTGGTTATATTTTTCCACATTGACGTTTATCTACTTTTGACAGTTTTGGCTCACAGCCCGGCTCATGAAATGTTTTCTATGGGCAGAGGACAATGCCATCAGTCAATTATCATAAAAAGTGATTAGCATACATATCATCAGCATCCTGCAGGAACCCTGCATCTCCAAAAAGACAGCTTTTTGAAGAACAGGTCCACTGGTTGATTTCTGCTCACTGACAGACATCTGATTTGAGCTGTTTTGGCAGTGAGTCTGCATTTGTCAATGACTTGCAGAAACAGTATTTCTGAATATCTTCTTTTGAGGAACTGGGGAAAAAAAGTCTTCATTTCTGCTCATTGATGTCTATCTATTTTTCAGTTTTACCTTGGAGCCAGGTCATGAAAGTTTAAAAAATATGAGCGGTCAGTTACCATGAACAGTGATTAATGCACTGCACATATCCTCAGTGCTCTGCAGAAACTGTCCTGCTGTGGCTCCTGGTTTGCTTTTTGAGGAACTGAGAAAGCTGACTGTTGTTTTGGAAGTGTATAAGCATGCTGCACACGTCATTACTGTTGCATGATGCCTTATTGTCGAGGTGGAGACCTAAGAAAAGCCCCATCAGGTGTCAGTCTCACCTGAACACTCTTTCTTTGACTCAGTGCCACTCTATTACATTTTTCATTGTTTTCAATCTGAAAAAAAACAACTGATATCTATCCCCCCCATTGACATCCATCTATTTTTGACGGTTTTGGCTTGGCCAAATGATCATAAAAACATTTTCCTCAGGTGAGGAGAGCGCCAGTAGCCTTTTACAGCAATGATGATAATGTCAACAACAAAAGGCAGAGCTGGAAATGGGTTTTTAGATGATGATGATATGGATCAGTTTTGATATGCAGTCAGCATCTCTTTGTACTGGGTTGAGGCACAATATTCTCCCTACATTTTAAGGATTTGTCTGACACTGATGCTAGAGCCTCTTAGAGAGAATGCAGCAGTGGAAGAAGATTGGCCACATTACAAGCAACCAACAAAAAGGACTGTAGCGGTCAAAGTCACAGCTCCACCTCTCCAAAAAGTGACTCACTCCTACAAACTGATAGCACAAAATGAAACCAGACAGTGGTGTCTTTGGTGAAGATGATATCTTATCTTTGGCCGACATAATTTAAAAAGAATTTTGGAACAGACTGGATGAAATTTTAGTGATATGGAATGATGGAATGTCAGGGAAATGTTTTTTATTTTTTGGAAGTGGATATATCATTTCATATCGTTTCAGAACTGAATACTTGAAATATTTCTATCCCTAGAAGAAAAAGATGACAGAAAAAAGTAAGGTAAAAAAGAAGCATGAGCTGAGGAGAAAAGGTAGGAAAAGTTTTTTAAATAAACAAACCAGACAGGATGATCAGGCCCTTGTCGTTAGTGGACAGTCCGTCTCCTGTCCCGGATCCTCCTGCGTCCCATTAAGTCAGGAGAGAGATGTGGAAAACAGAAGCACCGGCGGCACAG
>NW_027281257.1:0-15000 GCF_046629955.1 Centroberyx affinis | reverse complement strand
CAATCACACAGGGAGAAATCCATCATAGAAGAGGAGAGAGACCAATTTCTCCTCCGACAGCAGCCTCAATAGACCAGAATGCAACGCAGCATCAAGACAGGTTGTGTTTAGAGTAAAGGGGGGCAACTCTCTAACTCTCACTCTCTTGCTCTACTATGCTATCGCTCTCTCTCTCTCCACCTACATACAGTATGTAACCAGTGGTGGAAGAAGTACTGAGATCTTTTACTTAAGTAAAAGTAGCAATACAACAATGTAAAGATACTCCATTACAAGTAAAAGCCCTGCATTCAAAATCTTACTTAAGTAAAAGTACATAAGTATTGGCAGCAAAATGTACTTGGAGTATCAAAGTGAACGTACTCATTATGCAAACTGTCCCCATTTAGAGAGTTCTTTTTTTCATAAATTATTGGAATATTAATACTGATTTATTGACATACATGTACATGTAAGCAGCATTTTAAAGTTGTCAACGTGAAGCTAATCTTAACAATTTAGCTATACTTTTGGGTAGTCTAATCTATAACAACGCTATTTTATAGTTATTTTATAAAGATGATCAAATGTTTTAAATATAAAATATTGATCTGAAAAGTAACTAGTAACTATAGCTGTGAAAAATAAATGTAATGGAGTAAGAAGTACAATATTTCCCTCTAAAATGTAGTGGAGTATAAGTACAAAGTAGCATAAAATGGAAATACTCAAGTAAAGTACAAGTACCTCAAAATTGTACTAAGTACAGTACTTGAGTAAATGTACTTAGTTACTTTCCACCACTGTATATAACCCACAGCTGAATGCAACAAGCTCATACCCGTTCTCTGGGAGTTGTTGAAAAGCATTCTGGGAAATGTAGGATATCACTAAAAAGTACAAGTGGACGAGGCAGGTCAAGGGAAAGTGGGTATAACAAAAAAATAAATGACAACAGTATATCACAAAATAACTCCTGGACTGTACTGAGCGTCACAGATTGATGACAGATAACAGAATGTGTGTGAGGGTGGATTTTCCCTTTAAATCTGCATGTAAAACAGACACTGATGTCTCAGCTAATGGCTCTGTCTCCTCACTGGCTCTGCTAGCATGCTGCAGCCTCTGGAGGGCTGGGAGCTCGCAAACACAATAGCAGCTAATTGGCTGTGTGCTCTAATACAGAAGCAAAGGCTATTTTTACCTCTGTGGTTGTGTATGTGGCTGTGTGGGTGACACTGTGCTTCTGTTTACAAGTGTGCATGCATGAGAGAGAATGCTGACAATCAACAACTCACTGCCTCTATCTTCCGCTTTCTTGTTTGTCTTGTGTGTGTGTGTGTGTGTGTGTGTGTGTGCATATCATCAGTACAAAACAAATGTGTTGTGCTGTTACTTCCTCCTCAGTGCCAAAACTGATAACAAGTCATTATGTGACGATGAAAGTCGATGACTTTAGTTCCTCTTCTTGTGTTACTTGGCTCTGATACCGATAGCAGGCCCTTGGACTTTGGATGGCGTCTCTGAGGAGTTTAGACTGGCAGTATCAGTGCCAGCTTTCAGATCACTTCTCAAAGTGATGCTGAACTTTGGCAGACATGATATAACCACAAAATCAGTCTGTTGCTCCGGTGGAGGAGATTGGGGAATTGCGTTTTTTTCTCTCTCTCTCCATTCACTGCCATTGTATGGAGTCTGAGCATCACACTTCTAACTCATAAACGAACACCAACAAAGCAGATTCTGACGATATATATATATATATAAAAAAAACTAGTCATTCTGCTGAATTGTTTTTAAGTGAATCTCTTTCTTTACCTTTCAGTTTGAACAAGTGTAATGCTGAAATCCAGCCGGAGGAAACTTTTGCAGATAGAACAAAGAAAATAGAACATTTACCAATAATTGTAGAGGGGCGAAAAAAGGTGGAAGACAGGACAAAAAAAAAAGAGTCTCTCACTTTTTTTTTAGCCTAAGTCACAACAACAACAATGGTGGAAAGCAGTCAGAAGCGAAGGAACAGCAAAGCTAAACGTGCATCAGACAAAGCCGGTTCAAAACTCTGCCGTTCTTTACATGTTTTCTTGCAGATTGGAGGAGGAGGGGGGGACCAACAAAACCCTTCCTGTCTCCAGACAAAACGCTGCATAATTGTAGCTTTAAAAGACATTTTTCCCGGCTGGTTTTGATATCGTGCGTTTATCTCCTTTATTCTGGTTTTGATTTATGCTTGCGCAACCAATAATATCTGACATTCTTATTGTTTTTCTTATCAGCTCAGCATTTATTGTTGTCTTCTCGCCAAAGCATTTTGTAGCTACATCGTGAAGCTCACTCCACAAATAAAAGTTTATCCGTATAAATAGGGTTATTACACATGCAGCTGGTGGGACTGGGGAACACCCTGCAGAGAGACAAGGCACCGGCCTCAGTGTGAGCAAAAACCACACAATCACTGAAAAACATCAGACTGAAATATCTGAGCAGATAATAACTGTCCAGGCTCGCTGTCAGCTCCTCGCTCCTGCTAACTTTACCTCGGGTCACTTCTTTGCACACCACAGCTTCCCGAGGGACGCCACGGGTGCCATCACGTCCCCCGGGGTTACCGACTGTTTAATCACAGTCTCCCACGTATTGAGTGCAAGCTTGAAGAGAGGTGATTATCGAATCGAAGAAACACAGAGTCGGTACTTTGCGTCCTTGCGGAGAAAGTTCTTTCCAACTTGTCTCGGAGAGAACAAACTTCTCAAGAGCGCAAGAACGGATAACTACAGTGTCTTGACAGTTTCAGGTGTGTTTCTGTGTGCTTTCCGTCACAAAGACACACAGCTGTTCTGTTTCCCCCCCTGCTGTTTTCCACCGGCTCGGCACTGTAGATCACAGCGCTGCTTGGACACGATTCGTCATTCTCGCTATGAATCTTGGGGCTTCCCATTTGTTCTTGTCAGCCTCATTTGGAACAAGTAAACTTGTTTATTGGTCTTTTTTTTTTTTTTTTTTTTTGTGGAAAATTCTGTTTATTTATTTTCCATATTCACAGTATAACAAAACATAACATAACATAACATAAAACCAGTGCCATAATAAGATATATTACATCTTACATTTATCACATACTGTACATACACACCACTTCGAGACAGGTCCTCCAGCATCACTCCTACCCCACAAAGTGTATATACCGAGATAGAAAAAATAAAAAAATGTGAAATAGTTATTAAATTAATTAGATTCCATGTAAGTCATCCATGGATCCCAAGTCTTATGGAACAGCTGTTCCATAATGGAACAGCTGTTCTCATGGCATATAGGTTATTTTCTCCAAAGGAGCACATTAATTTATTTCATTAATCCACAGAGTAATACTAGGGGGATCCTCATGTATCCATTTAGATGTGATGCATCTTTTGGCTGCCGTGATAGCTAGGCTAACAAAAACCCTTTATCCTTTGGGAGGGAAGATTCAGATCGGTCAAGTCCCCCAGCATTACAATCACAGGAGATAAAGATCATTTCTTTATTGGTCTTTTGTTTTGGAGTCATAATTCGGTTGTTAGATATCATATCAAATGCCTCAAGAACGCATATTGAGAAACATCTAAGGAATCTCTACACCTGTAACTTCATATTTCTGCTATATATTCTCTCTCTATTTTCTCACAGGTGTAGCTGGAGCCTGCTGGGTCCAACGTCCAAACGACATAAATCTTTATCAGAAAGTGACCCATGCACTCCTTACTCTTGGTTGCTTGTAATAGTGTGGGGATATAAGCTTATTTTCCTCTTGCTCTGGATATGTAGAATGTAAAATATAGATGTAGAGGCTGTTTTTTCTGGAGTGTTTGGCTGTAAAAATGTAAATTTGGATGTGAATTTAAATGCAAGTTAGATGGCTCCTGCTCCAGATACTGCGGTTCCCAATAAAAGCGTGTCAAAGTCTGTTTTTGTTTGTGACTCACAGCGGGTTGGAGACGACAGTCAATGACAGTGATGTCTCCGCCTCGTACTCCTCTTCCCCCGCGCTGCTGATGAAGGAGGCCCAATACAGAAACATTTTTATCAGACACCTGTTTGTGACTCGCAGCAGCTGGCGATGAAGTGAAATCGATACCTCGGCTCCGGTGCGATTCAAGCAGCCTTTATTATCACTAGACTTTACAGCCTAGAACAGATTATCAAGTATATTGCTGCGCTGCTTTCTTCGGGGATTATTAATTATGGATACTGGATTTATATACTATGTGGCACCGTGCCTGCAGTCCACCGCTGCTCTCCTCTTCTGCACAGAGTTTAGAGATTATTCATAAAAATATTATGAGAAGAGGAGAAAAACATGTAGATGTGCAGGTGACAAACAGAGACTGAGAGGATAACTGGGGAAAGGAAACTAAATCACACCAGAACTCAACAAGGGCAGAAACAGCATAACAAAAGCAAAATGCACAAATTACAATTACAGCAAATTAAATAAAGAGCCAGATGCATAAAGAATGCAGCCTCATAAACTGACATCAAGCAATTTTTGCTACATTAATTTTACATGAATTAATTTACCACATTAATTTTGAGTCACTAGTTTAATTAAACATATGAGACCATCGGCAAAGAAGATCGGCAGCTTCTAATCTGTACTGCAGTTTACTGTCGGATGTTGCGGGAAATCTGCTGGATCGCTTTACGGCACAAAACAGGAAGAGGTTCTGTTCCTCCAGAGCAAACGGAGCTAAAGCTTTCAGAGTTTCTGGAAGCAGATGGTGGAAGGAGGGAAAGGAAGATGGAGAAATCACTTCCAACCTCTTCAGGAAAGCCAAAGAGAAACAAAGATCTTCTCTGCAACAGGGTTTATGGGAAATGTGGTCTTAATTTTGAGAAACACTAGCACAAAACCGCTGGTGTGAGATAGAGGTAGAGATAGATAAATGCAGATTATGTGTTGTCGACACAAATTATGTGAAGATTACATTCCTCCACCACCAATTGGATTATGTGACAATATCACAAATTCGACGCCATTTTCACCTGTTTGTCAAGTGAAAAACGTGAATGTAAAACTTCACTTACAGTCTAAATCTTCTTGGTGTGAGTTGGAAATCGAACTCGGGTCTTCAGAGCTGAAGGCAAATGTTTTCCCCCATCCAGCACCCTGACCACAGCACCCTTACTTTCCACTGTGTTATTTCTATGTCAGAATACTTCCTGTTTCCATGTAATCCTTTCACGGTGGGAAAACATCAGCATTTCTCTCTCATCTCCACCACTGTGTGATTTGTTTACGGCAATTATACCAAGATTTGAATTAATTGGACAATGACATATCGATGATTAAAATGCTCCTCGTAGCACCTTTAACCTTTATTCATCCTGGGAGGGTTTCCGTAGGCACACACACACACACACACACACACACACACACGCTCTCTTTTTCAGCGACAGTCACACAGCGGCGTCACACCTGGGAGCTCGGGGCAGCTCGGGGGGGTTAAGTGCCTTGCTCAAGGTGCGGTGCCACGGCAGCCGCAGAGGGAGAGCGTAACCTTGACAATGTCACCTCGCATTACTCTTCCCCTGCATTACCAGTGAAGCGCGGCGGAATAATTACACAACAGAAATGAGGATCAGCAGACACCTGTTTACAAGCCGCAGCATCGCCGGAGATGAATGGAATCAATACCTTCGGCTCCCCGTGCAATTTCCCTGTCCCACAAGTTTATATTATCACAGATCTATACCGCATAGAGCTGATTATGAAGCGCGCGTGTGGGCTGTTCTGCTTACTCCAAAGATTAGTAATTATGGGCAGGGGAGTGCGGTATTGGCGGAGTGCAGATACTGTAAGTCGTTATCCGTCTGTGGCGATCGTTACGGTGAGCGGAACGGAAGCATCGCCCCGCGCAATCGATGCTGCATTGTGAAAGGCTGGGAACAGCAGGGCAGAAACACCCCAACACAGACTCCATCTTTGTTCTCCCTGTGGAGCCGTGAGCCTCCTCCTCCTCCTCCTCCTGCGTGACATGAGGTGGACGGAGCCACGAGAATAAAAACATTTCGTTCTGCTTGTATAATGCTTTTCAACAGTGGTGGAAGAAGTGCTCAGATCTTTTTACTTAAGTAGAAGTAGAAATACCACAGTATAAAAATACTCTGTTACAAGTAAAAGTCCCTGCATTCAAAATGTTACTTAAGTAAAAGTATAAAAGTATTAGCATCAAAATGCACTTAAAGCAACAAAAGTAAAAGTACTCATTATGCAGAATGGCACATTTCAGAATAATACAGGATATATTATATTATTGAATTATAATTATTGATGCCTTAATGTGTAAGCATCACTTTAATGTTGCAGCAGGAAAAGGTGGGGCTGATTTCCACTACTTTATATACTGCTGGGTAGTTTACAGTAATCTATAATAATACATCACAATTTATTAGTTGATTATATTTTGTAATAATCTGAATCTGCAAAGTAACTAGTAACTTAAGTTATCAAATAAAGGTAGTGGAGTAAAAAGTACAATATTTACCTCTGAAATGTAGTGGAGTAGAAGTATAAAGTAGCATAAAATGGTAATACTCAAGTAAAGTACAAGTACCTCAGAATTGTACTTAAGGACAGTATTCGAGTAAATGTACTTAGTTACTTTCCACCTCTGCTTTTCAAGATGCTTTTCAAGATGCTCAGAGCCTCAAGTGAGAGAGCAAAACAAACAAACAAACCCAAAGATAACAATACTGTTCTAGGTTTTTGTATTCATTTGCAGGTGTGAACCGGCATGTATTTGTGTTTTATTTCATTTGTTTATCTATTTATTTTAATGTAAACCTTACTTCATCTGACATTTTATCTCATGAACTTGGTTTTATGTTTCATCTTCACTTTGCTTTTATCACCTTTTGTTTTGATTTGTTTGTGTGAAGAGCTTTGTAACTGTTTTTTTTTTTTTTGAAAAGTGCTATATAAATAAGTATTAGTAATTTTATAACTCGCTATAAAAACGTCTGAAAGCAATAATTTCCAAGTAACGCTGGAGGAAGCTCAAGCTTATTTCTCCTTACAGTATATTCCCACCATCATCAGCTTGTTGCAGGTGATGTTGTGTCTCTCATATCCAGGACCTCACACACTTTATATACTCTACTCTGCTTTTTATGTTCTCATGTATCCTCTCCTCCCTCTACTACTCTATTATTCTATTATTCTGTTATTATTCTATTATTATTCAGGTCTGGACTGACCTGCCTGGTGGGTTCAGGTGAGCCAGCTTCAGTGTCCTCTTTTAAATCTCTCTTATATACACTGCTTTTTTTTTAGTTTAGTTACTTAACTTGTTTTTCTGGGAATATTTGTATTCCACCACCCATCAAAACGTTTGGGGACACCTTGCCTTTTCAAAATTTTCAAAGTACTATTTGAAGTAAGGAAAATAAATGCCTGCAATGCTTTTGTTAACATAAAATAGCTATTTACTAATACTTTGGATCTGTTTCTTCAACACCCTGCTTCATGTTCATCAACGTGTCTCTTTGGTGTGAAGAGACGGTTTTTCATGGCAGAGAAAACTCACTCTTCACATGAAGGAGGTGTGAGCAGCAGTTACAGCTGCTAAGGTATGAGTGTATAGTTTAATTGTTTCAGTGTTATTATCACAAATATTTGCATGTGTGACTAAAGAAAACTTGCTTATTTATTAAGCATTTTCAAAAGCTGGGTGTCCCCAAACTTTTGACAGGCAGTCTGTGTGTATTACTTTGTCTGGTATCCTTCCTCTTACTATTATTACTTTTCTTTTACTGCTGTCAAGCACTTTGTAACTCTGTTTTGACAAGTGCTATATAAAGAATTTATTATATATTTGCATATTGTTCCATGAATAACTATTTTGGGCATCACATGCTTCCCAGATCTCGATTCCGTATTTGCATGCTGACTGGGCAAATTCTGCCTGCGTTCGTTCATCAGCCCTTACTTTGTGAGAAGACATGAAAGGTTTGAAGAGACACGGCTGTATGGAAAATAGTAGCACAATGATTGAATTTATAGAAGTTGAAACTGATTATAGAAATCAAATTCATGATGCTCTTACCAAGTTTTTATCCTATTAAAACCATATTGCATTGAAAAGTCAGAGATATTAAGTTTTCTTTAAGATATTAAATTGATACTGGACTCTTGATTTGTTCTGACTTGACTTGCTGTTCTACATTTAGACTTGAGACTTGTGCCTCAAGACTTGAGGCTGACTTGGTCACACCTCTGGTACTTAAGTAAGATTTTCAAGTATCTGTAGCCTACTTGAGTTTTTCTTTCACTTACTTTTACTCACCATATTTCAAAAGAAAAATCTATACTCTACTCACTGCATTTTCAAAACAGACTTGTTACTCTCTGAAAATCCATCGACTCCATTTCAAACCCATTTCTTTGTGCGAATACGAACTGTAGACTCTTTCTCAGCTGGGATTCAGAGGAACGCTCAACAGTTTAGACCATTAGAAATTACTTTTTTATATGACTACTTTTACTTTTATACTTAAAGTACATTTAAGACCATGAACTTTTATACTTTGACTCGAGTAAAGGATTTGAAATGGTACTTTTTACCAGAGTATATTTTTAGATGAGTATTTGCACTTAAGAAAGTAAGAAATTTGTGTACTTCTACCACATGTGGCTTCATTTCAGGACTTGTAAACCCCAGCAAGAATTATCAGTCCCATGTATGCATGCAGGTGGGTTCGATCCAGCACTTTCAGATCATCTTCTCCCCTCCATGTCAGTCTTGTCCAGAATGACTTTCTCAGCAGACCGTGGGATGAACAGCTTGAAGCAGACTGTGTGTGTTTGACATGTGACACAGCACACGCGTGTAGTCGGCCCCGGGGTCGTTCTTATTACGCTCTCTGTTTGAACTCTGCCTTGTCTCTCGGACCGTGATGTATTGCTGTATATATATTTTGAGAAGACAAGTAGAATAAACCCGGAGTTCAACCATCTGCTTGAAGCTCTCACACTTCACTATCTATGTTTGGAGAAACTTCAGTGTGCTGTAATGTGTTGATGGTCGACACACTTGAAGGGAATCAGCAGACACCTGTTTACAAGTCACAGCATTGCCGGAGATGAATGAATCAATCAGTCAACACAGTTGGATGAAAAATATGAAGAATATGTATGAATATGTATGAGTGTATGTCCCCCTGAAAAGCTCTATTTTTATTAATGCCTAATAATTATATTTTTGCTTATTTATTTTTGAGTGACATAAACACAGAAACACTGACAGTCAGTGGACAGTGGAGGGTCTGAATACACAGCAACACACACACACACACACACACACACACGCACATACACACATACACACACACACACACACACACACACACACACTGATACATGGGAGGCGATGGGATTCATTTTCTGAAATCATGGTTAATTTGTGATTCATTTCTTGTTACATGCTTTGGAAATGAACATTTCCCTTTGAACTTCCACTTCACCATTGGCCTCCTCCTCTTCATCTGTGGTGCTTCATCATCATACTCAACAGCTCAGAAACCTCCTCCTCTCTTTCCTCCTCCTGTACTTCAATTTTACCTCTCTCTCTCTCTCTCTCTCTCTCTCTCCCTCTCCCTCTCTCTTTTCTCTGTCATTATTATGGACAATTATATGATCAAGAGCCTGAAGAAAAGGACAGAATATATTTTGCTCATCTTGAAGATGACTGCTTAGATGCTGCTGCAGTCTGAAAAGTGGACAAGATTCAGATTCACCTATTTATAGATATAGCATGACAGGAGAGTTGTATGTGTGTGTGAAAGTGTGTGTGTGTGTGTGTGTGTGTGAGAGAGAGAGAGAGAGAGAGAGAGAGAGAGAGAGAGAGGAAGAGAGTCGATTCCCAATCAAAAGTTCGTTGGGAATCAGCATCTTGGTAAAAGTCAAAGACTTGGGGTGATGGTGGACTATGAGTCAAAATGTGTGTGTGTGTTTGTGTGTGTGTGTGTGTGTGTGAGTGAGAGAGAGACAGAGAGAGAGAGAGAGAGAGAGACGGAGAGAGTATTGTGTTGTTCTATGACTAATTCAAAGCATATCTTGCTGTATTCTCAGTCTGTTAAATTTTGACCTCAACACCAAGGATGGGTAATTTTTTTTGCCACAAGCTGCTTAGAACTCGATGATGATTTCAAGTGTTTTCTGTGTTTCAGCACTCCTGACAAAGTTAAAGGATTATCTCAATAAGATTCAGCCACACATCAAACATTAACAGATGTGTTAAAGGGGGAGGAAGAGAGCAGCAGAGTAATGTGATGTATGATGGAGCGGTGACATGCTGATGATGTTTTGACGTGTTTTATGAACAATGCATTTTGTCTTAAGACTGTTGTTGTTTTGGTCCATATGTGCTGTAATCTCCTCCTGTTATTCTCTTGTTCAGTATCACCACCTCCTTAGGGTCAAGGCTGGGAAGTGATCAGATCTGATCGATGTCTATCCCTGAACAACTCCTCCTTCTTCATCCTGTGATTCCTTAACGATTCCCTTATTCGATCCTAAATACAGTACAGGCTGAGAAGTGAGTTTTAAAAAAACCAGAGATCTCAGCACCTGGTGAAGTAATCGATGAATCACTGGTATTGATCAACAACCCTGTCAACCCTTTATAGATTATATCGTACTTATTGCACCGGTAACACTTTACAATAAGGGTACATTAATTAAGGGTTAGTTTATGCTTAATAAGCATTAACTAACCCTTAATTAACAGTTAACTAATGTGTCTGGTAATCATTTACTAATGGTGTTCATGTTAATTAAGGTATTCATTTATATATTATTTAATAGTCATCTTCATAAACTATTAAATAATGAATAAATTAATACTAACATGAACACCATTAGTAAATGATTACCAGACACATTAATTAACTGTTAATTAACTGTTAATTATTAAAAGAAAAAAGTGAGTTTTGAAAACCACAGATCTCAGCACCTGGTGAAGTAATCGATGAATCACTGGTATTGATCAACAACCTTATCAACCCTTTATAGATTATATCGTACTTATCGCACCGGTAACACTTTACAATAAGGGTACATTAATTAACAGTTAATTAATGTGTCTGGTAATCATTTACTAATGGTGTTCATGTTAACTAAGGTATTAATGTATACATTATTTAATGGTTTATAAAGATGACTATTAAATAATGTATACATTAATACCTTAGTTAACATGAACACCATTAGTAAATGATTACCAGACACATTAGTTAGCTTATTAAGCATTAACTAACCCTTAATTAATGTACCCTTATTGTAAAGTGGTACCATCGCACCTTTAAGAAAAGTGCCGGAAATTAACAATTATGAATCGATAATGGGAAACGTGTTTTGATTCAGACAGTTCGAAAAAACACTGAACCGGTTCCTCAATTGAGCTGGGCCTCAGTTCCCAGCCCTGCACATGGTACACCGACCCAGTGACACTCACTATTCTCCTCCACAGCTGCAAACACACTGCAGCATCGTTACTGAACGCTGAATGTTGCAGAGCGATAGATAAGAGTCTTACTTTCTGCGTGTGGAAAGGTGAAGCGTTGGCGGGGAGGCGGAGGGAGACGCGACGCGGCGCGGCCCTGGTGCTACAACAAACGGCAGCCGAACCCCCATCAGCCCTCTGTTATATATACTGTATATTCCCCTTGGGTTGTGTCAGCCGGCGGAGGAGTCGGGGGGAAGATGAAAGGCCGGGGGAGCTGTGAGACCAAAGTGCCGAGGTGCCACTGACGCGCCGCCCAAAGAGGCTCTTTGTGTTATTTCTTATAAGCTGGCTGCGACTTCCAAGAGGGAAAAAAGGGAGCCTGTACCTCAGCTGAACTCTCCCTGTCGTGTGCGTTCCTGCTGCGGTTTCAGAGACTAGCTCCCTCTGCACTGTGTGAGGTCCTGCTGCCCTTGCACCTTGTGTCAGTGTGTGTACTGTGGCGCTATATAAGTCTGGCTGTCACACCGTTATTTGCAAGTGATGAGGTCGGATCTGTGTGTTCAGGCACCGTCAACCTATCTGCATCGGTTGCCGTGGTAACGACGTAGGCGTGTGTGTGTACGCACGGTAACCGATGGCAGGGTTTTTTCAAATACGGAGCCAAAACAAAAAAGCTGCACATGCTGAATGGAGACGTGTCTTTGCCTTCACGCCATCGGACTGCCTTTCGTTCTCCATTTTGTTTCTGGCGCTCTGGATGTGACGCCAAAGCCGTGTGACGTGTTGTTAGTGACGTAAAGGACAGTGTGAAAACTGTTTTGATTGGCCAGAGCAGTCAGACCGAGACGCATCTATCATACAATTTGAGTCTCATTTAAAACCACATACAAATGTGGCTTAAATCTGGTTGTTTTTTTGCTGTTCAGACTTGATAAAATCTGACTCCAATCTGGATATGCAAAAATCAGATTTGGGCAGTCTGAACATAGTTGTCAGGATGGCTCTGCACCAATGCTCTTAACACACTTTGCTGAGCATGTGTGCACTTATGTGGGTAAAGTGATTATAATCTGATTGTTTTTCTTGAGAACCGCTGCTGTCAACTTTCTTTCATGATTGGAAACAATTAAGTTGTACACAGCAGTGAATGTGAAGCAGTCCCGCTGATATGTTGTGATGGTGTAACATATGGCTGCTATTCTTAAATTGAATCTGCTACACACAAATCATAATTTGCTGTGGATAGAAAGCTCAACTTACTCAATATAACTGAATAAAATGACAGGTGGCTTCGCCTTGGTGGCTCGTGAAGGAAAGCCTACTTTCTTCCTCATATACATAAAAAAGATAAACTGCTGTCAAAATACCAATTATATTCAATGAAACATATACCTTGTGAATATCATGTGCTGCCTCTCATACTAAATTAAACATCCTCCGCTTGTCCTCCCTCCTCCACCACCTCTCTCTCTCTCTCTGTTGTTTCTCCTCTCTCTTAAACTCTGCAGACAGCATCAGTATTACCAGAGCAGGTCTGGTGATTGGTAATTTTTACCTCAGACCACGGAAATTTGATCCCATCTGGAAGCAACATATCAGGGATTTTCTCCGGCTACCCCAGGACAAATTCAGTCTGAAATTACCTACTGTATTTTCAGTTAACTCTGAAAAAAAGCCCATCTAGATCGGCATCTGGTGCTTCACACAATTACCGACTCGGACACCCGGCGTCTGGATTACAAGAGCCATCTCACCAGTGACGGGCCGAGCAGCATCACTCTTTAGATTAGATGAAACTTTTATTGATCCCCACGGGGGAAATGAGGTTGCTGCAGCAGCAAATGTAATAGGATTCAGCTGGGACAAAAGGCAAATAGAATACAAGCTCACAAGAGAATAGAAATAAGCAATGAAGGGAAGCGATAGTGAATTTAAGCAGTGAGTTTTGTGCTTAGAAAAATAGAGAAAAGAGTGAAAAAAAGAGACACGGAGCCGCTGGAAGAGGGTTTTACCTGTTTTGTTACCTGTGGCGGGTTCCTGGATTACCACGCTCCTCCAGAAAATGAATTTACTGTCCGAATGTGCATGGGCAAAATCAAATTACAGACCTCCACTGGTAATACTAATGCAAAGAGAGAGAGAGGCTTTATCCTGATGTGTGCAGGGTAAACCCAGTTTCAACTCAGTTCTCCTGCCTGTTTAGGCCGACATAAATATTTATGACGTGAATTCCTAGTATATATCATACTAAGCAGTATCAGATTGATGTAAGTTATGTGGAGATTGGGTTTTACGAGAGCAAAAAAAAAGCATAAATGGCTGAAATTATAATTGATTTTTGTTTTTCAGTATGTTGTTTGTTGCCATATGATGATCATTGAATGTGATAGTTTTCTCACTTTTTATTTCCCGCGACACAGAGTTGGGCAGTAATGGAGTTCTTGTAATAATTAGCATTACTTATTCTAAATCCATAAAAATTATAACTGTATTCCATTAAAACCTAACCTAAGAAAATAATGTATTCTAATCACAGATACAGGTGTAAAATTAGAGGATTACGATTGGGAACACATTTAAATGAACCTCAGAAAGCCGTTTTAAATAGTGGCAGGTGTTCTACGTCTATATAAAATGTGTCACAGAGGAAAATGTGTGTTTGTACGCAAATACTTTAAATCATTTCTTGATTTTTGTAATTTTTTCCACTTTTTCTTATTTGTACCTGTATACCTCAAACATGGAAAAGGAATCTGAATCTGATTACAGCTTTGATGAGGCAACTAGTAACTGTAATGGATACATAATTAAAGTAACCTAACATCTCTCTCTCTCTCTCTCTCTCATTCCATCTAATGTAACTCTATCTTCTCCTGCCACATCCTCTCTCTCTCTCTCTCATTCCATCTAATGTAACTCTATCTTCACCTGCCACATCCTCTCTCTCTCTCTCTCTCTCTCTCATTCCATCTAATGTAACTCTATCTTCACCTGCCACATCCTCTCTCTCTCTCTCTCTCTCTCTCTCTCTCATTCCATCTAATGTAACTCTATCTTCACCTGCCACATCCTCTCTCTCTCTCTCTCTCTTTTTCTCTCTCTTTCTCTCTCTCTCTCATTCCATCTAATGTAACTCTATCTTCTCCTGCCACATCCCCTCTCTCTCTCTCTCTCTCTCTCTCTCTCTCTCTCTCTCTTCATTCCATCTAATGTAACTCTATCTTCTCCTGCCACATCCCTCTCTTCTCTCTCTCTCTCTCTCTCTCATTCCATCTAATGTAACTCTATCTTCTCCTGCCACATCCCCCTCTCTCTCTCTCTCTCTCTTTCTCTCATTCCATCTAATGTAACCTATCTTTACCTGCCACATCCTTCTCTCTCTCTCTCTCATTCCCATCTATTGTAACTCTATCTTCTCCTGCCACATCCTCCTCTCTCTCTTTCTCTCCATTCCATCTAATGTAACTCTATCTTTACCTGCCACATCCTCTCTCTCTCTCTCTCTCTCTCTCTCTCTCACTTCCCCCCCCCCCCCCCC
>NW_027281256.1:40000-46817 GCF_046629955.1 Centroberyx affinis | reverse complement strand
TCCATTGTCCGTTTGATAATCTAAACAAAGAACAGGTTTTCTTGCAGTGGCCTTTCTAAAATGAGCAGTGGTGAAAGTTACTATATTGTGTTATGATGAAGGAGTTGATAAGCAGACAGATGGTTTGTTCTGTTGCACAGAGCTAGGCTCTAACAGAAAGAGATCCGGTTGTCTTTGAGACAGCGGAGCAAACAACAACAAAACCACTTGGAAACACTAGAGGGGACAACGGGGGGGAAGATGAAAAGTTGTCTGTATCCACTTTAAATAACTCTTATTAAGCAAACTGAACCAAACTGAGCCAAACTGAACCAAACTGAGCCGCTACAGAGCTCTTTCATCAGCCACCGCCTTTTGAGCGCCTGTTTTAACGAGAATAAGTCAGTGGCAGTGTAGAAACACGTGTGAACACAGTCTAAATGAGACCTCCACAGACCGGATCCTGCAGATTTGAGGCGGATTCAATGATGAACTTTAGCTTAGATGTTTTTTCCCAAACCTCTGTGGAGCGTTGGAGCGACTCCTCAGACTCTGTTGTTCATATTTGCTGGTGAAGCAGCAGATTCTGTTAATTAACTCTGAATGTTGCTCATATCGTTTATAGTCTTTAATTAGTGAAGCAGAGACTTTCCAACCCGCTGCTGATTAGAGGGGAGAGAGACTCACACCAGGCTCCACTCTGTGTGTGTGTGTGTGTGTGTGTGTGTGTGTGTGTGTGTGTGTGTGTGTGTGTGTGTGGCTTTGGCCAAGCCATTTTGTCCTAATCTCTCTTTCTCTGGCCAAGAGGCACTTACAGCTGTGGCATGTGGTGTGTGTGTTTGTGTGTGTGTGTGTGTGTGTCTGTGTGTGTGTGTGTGTGTGTGTGTGTGTGTGTGTGTGTGTGTGTGTGTGTGTGTGCGTGTGTGTGTCTCATAGCCCATGCTTACTGCCTGACCACTTTCACTCACACACACACACATACACACAAAGGGGAAGACATGCAAACACACACATGTACACACACACACAAGAGTGCACACACCCTGGCACACACACACTAACACAAGCACAAGTCACACACACACACACACACACACACACACACACACAGGGCTGGTTTTGACCTAGATGTTGGTTGCGTTGTGGTTTCTGGACCTCGACCGGACCAGCGAGCCTCACAACCACAAGCAACGCCTCGGCCAAGAGAGAGAGACCACAGAGAGAGAGAGAGAGAGAGAGAGAGAGAGAGAGAGAGAGAGAGAGAGAAAGGGAGAGAGAGAGAGAGAGAGAGAAAGACGAAGAGCCACTTAAGAAAATGGTCACAAAAATGAAAAACTAGATAGTTTGGGAGAGAGAGTATTCAAATGGCATACATACAGAGACAGAGAAAGAGGAAAAATATGGAGAGACAAGCCAGAGAGAGGAGAGAACGAATGAGAGAAAAATGAGAAAGGAAAGGAGAGGAAAAGAGGAGAGGAGAAAGGAGAGAATAGGAAAAGAGGAGAAAGAAGGTGAAAAGAGAAGAAAGGAGGAAAAAGGAAGCGATAGAAAGGAAAAGAGAAAAAATGGCAAAGAAGAGACAAGAGAGGGGGAAGAAAAAAGAGGAGAAAGGAAAGAAAAAGTGGTGAAAAGAGAGGAGAGGGGAAAGGAAAAAAAGAAGAGAGAAAAAGAGTAGAACAGAGGTGAAGAAGAGGAGTGTTAACTGTCAGCACTGTGAGCCTTCTGGCAGTGAAGCTGCTCTGTTTAACACCAACCAACCACACTGACGACAGGAATGGACTGTGTGTGTGTGTGTGTGTGCGTGCGTGTGTGTGTGTGTGTGTGTGTGTGTGTGTGTGTGTGTGTGTGTGTGTGTGCTGCATCGGCAGATCTGAAGAGTCTCGTTTGCAAATTAGAATTGAAATTGAAAAGAAAATGGATTCCTGCTCTTACAGCTTGATCCCTGCAGAACCCGATGTGAACAAGTGAACAGTGAACATTACATCACCCTGAACACATGGACATGGACAGTTTGTGTATTACTGTAACTGTAGTACATGTACACACTTTGTATATCACAGTTTTTTTCAATTGCTAACAAGCATCTGTCAATACTGAAACCACTTTTTCAAAACTCTTCATACAGTCTGCATTACCAACATGCATCTTGGCCAGTTACAGTTGTTTCTGATTGCTTAGGCACTATCTTTGAAACTATAGACTGTTTTTGCAAAACTCTACTCACTAACCACAAAACCTCACACCAACCCAGCAAAACATTATACATCTCTTGCAAAAGCAAACAATTCTTGCAAAACTCCTCAAACTCTTTTTAAAAAAAATGTGTTTTTGTGTCAATACAGTTCACACAAACCATCATTTGAATAAACACACAAAGCACCAAGTACACACTGAAAGTATAAATGAAAAACACTTGTGGCTTTTGCTTTTTCTGTGTGCAGGGCAGAGCAGTTTGTAATATAGTTTTGTCATACATGTAGTAAACACACATACACACAGGTATCCAAATGTGTAAAGTATGGATGTGTATTCCGAACATAACACACTATCAATACAAATAAGGGGAAAAAGTTTTTGTTTTTTTTCTCAAAATGTTCTACAGTAACACTCCTCAAACAACAAAAGCGCAGTAGAAGAAAACAAAAACATTTGTGCTAGAAAAAAAAGAACAGAAAAAAATACGTTTACAGTGTTGCTAGAAGTGTGTTATTACTGTAGATGACAAACTGAGTGTAAAGCAGTGAGTTGTGTTTACAGTTTTGCAAAAAGTGTGTTATAAAATGACAAACTGAGTGTAAAGCAGAGAACATGTGTTCAGTTTGGCACACTTGGTAAATGCATTGGCTACAAGTGTTAATGGTTTCAGAGATAGAGCTTCAAGCATCACTGTTAGTGTCTAAGCATTCAGAAAAAACTAATCTCTCCTCCAAAACTCAAACCACCAAAACTCTTCATAAAGTCTCAGAATAAGCTCGTTCCTCCAGAACACTGCAGCAGTTCTCAGTCAGAAAGCAGAAGCTGTCACTCATAACACACTGAGCTAAAACACACTGACAACAGGGAGCATTACATAAACGATGAACTTCTATCTTTGAAGTTTGAATGATTTTTCACATAAATCACTATTTCATTATAGAATAAGAATAACACCTTTTCACTTTGTTGACTGTACTAAAGTATATGTAGCAAGAATGAATCAGAAATGCAGCAATTTACTTCAATATCCTTTATTTTTTATATATCTTTGCATATAGTAATTTACTTGTGAAAAATAAAAAGTTGAAAAAAAAAAAAATTCCTGAAATTCCAGGGCTGCAATAATACAGTAATTACAAAAAAAACCACATCCACAACATGTATAGTTCTGTCTGTTTGGTAACGAGACTAAAAGCTTTCAGCTGTGTTTGGAATGATTAGAAGAAGATTTTCTATATATGCTAAGATATTTCTATATATATATATATACCATATTGAAATACGGTTACTGCAGAAATGCACAAAATTTGCCATCATTCTGTTTTGAATGTGTTTTTAACAGTTTTGAAAACAGTGTGTTAGCATTTGAAAAATGTGCTGCAGATGTAAAGTGTTTTGCAGCTGGTGGAGTCTGAATGAGAAGAGAGTTCATGGATTTTGGAAAATGTGGTCATTGATGCATTTTGTGTGAAAGCAATGAAAAATGATTCACAGTTTGGTCACACAGACTTCTGTTTCGCTGACTGTGTGAAGAGTTTGGACCATGTGACTTCAGTTTGGACCATGTGACTTCAGTTTGGACCATGTGACTTCAGTTTGGACCATGTGACTTCAGTTTGGACCATGTGACTTCAGTTTGGACCGATGCAGGTTAGCTAACTGTAAGTTTTAAAGTCTGACTATTGAGTTTTCTGCATCAATGCAGAATCATTCAAGAATAATTTGTGATGCATCTAAGAATTGATTATCCCTCCAGACCTGCAGAGGAGAGGAGACACTTTGATCACACTGTTGGGTTTGTATTTTTTATGTTGAATGTGTTGAATATTAGTTTTCTGGTTTATTCAGTCAGTAAGACACACTGTCAGTCTGCTATATAATGTCAGTGTGTTCTCTGGCATCATGGATCTCACACAACATGTGAATACTGTTGCCTAATGTGTGTGTGTGTGTGTGTGTGTGTGTGTGTGTGTGTGTGTGTGTGTGTGTGTGTGTGTGTGTGTGTGTGTGTGTGTTCGCGCTACATTCCGATGCTCTGACCAGGACAGTGTCTTCTTCCTGCTGTTTGAGTTGGCAGCTGAAAAGATAATGGCTGCTATTACACTGTGATGTATGAGCTGAGAGGACACACACACACACACACACACACACACACACACGCACGCACGCACGCACACACACACACACACACACACACACACACACACACACACACACACACACTGCTGTGACTTCTAGGAAACTGATTTCGGACTAAAAGTGAACAGACACCACATAGCTGCTATATTATAACCTTCAATCTGACACAACGCTCACATGTCATCCTCTACCTCTCTCTCTCTCTCTCTCTCTCTCTCTCTCTCTCTGTCGGTCTCTGTCATCTGTGGAAACAGCAAATATATTTCTCTTCTCCTTTTCCTTTTCCTCTCATTCTCTTCCTCATTTTCCTCACTCTCCCTCTCTCTCTCCTCCTCTCCTCTCCTTTCTCTTTCTTCCCTCTCCCTTTCTCCTCATCTCTTTTTCTTCGTTGCCTTTGTCTCTGTCTCCCCCTCTCTCTCCTGTCTGTTCTCCTCCTTTTCTTTTTTCTTCTCTTTCTTTTCTATTCCCTCTTTCGCCTCCTTCTTTCGTCTCTGTCAATTCAATTCAATGTGTGTGTGTATCAGTCTATCACCCTCTCTCCTCCTCTTGTCGTTCTCCTCCTTCCTTTCACTCTCTCTTTCCTCCTCCCTCTCTCTTTCTTCAGGTCGAGGCGACACAGAGGCCGCCGCCCCTGACCTCTGACCTTCGCTCTGATAGGTCGACGACCAGGAAGACAACAGGAAGTGACCCTGACCTGTGTGACGACAGGCTTCAACTTCCTGTCCTGACCGAGTCTCTGCCTGTCTGTCTGTCCTTTAGTTCAACATTACAAGCAACCAACAGTTAGGAAGTGAAAGGTCAGAGGTCACAGCACCCTGACAGAGGGCTTTCAGGTGACATAACCCTCCTCTGGCGGCCATCTTGGAGGTCCTCAGCTCTGTGAACAGCTGACTGTGTTTCTGTCGTCTCAACAGAATTGAACAGACGGTTCATTTCTGTCTGTTTCTGACTGAACTGATCATTTCATCACTGATCCATCTGATTGATTTAGTGTTTAGATAATGTCAGCTTGTTAGCTAGCTAACCATAGCATCTGGTCAGCTAACCATCACTGTCTTGTTGTTAACACATCTGATTAGCACACTAGCTAACGTAGCTAGTAGCAGCTAGCGTTAGCATGTTGACATTACAGTTTGTCTTGATTGCTAAGACATATTTCTTGAAATTATGCTCCATTTCCCAAAACTCTAAACACAAATGCATAACTGCACACTCATCTTTACAAACTTCAGACTTCCATGTCAAAACCAAACTCTCCACTCAAAACCATGTGATCTTACATCTAAACCAAACGTTGCCTTCAGACATCACACAAAAGCCATCAAATACACACACAGAAAGAGATCCGGTTGTCTTTGCGACAGCGGCGCAAACAACAAAACCACTTGGAAACACTAGAGGGGACAACGGGGGGGAAGATGAAAAGTTGTCTGTATCCACTTTAACTGAGCTGACTCTTCTCAAGCTACAACTCTTCATGTTTTGGAGTAGAGACTAGGGCTAAAGACAAGACAGTTTACTGTGTCACAGTAACCTACATTTGGAAACAAATCCACCTTATCACACTATCGTATTTCCTCTAATATTGGCCCGGGCCTTTATTTACCTCAGCTGCAGAGGGTACCAGGCCTTTATTGGAAGCAGGCTTATATTAGAGACAGGCCTTTATTTCTAATTCCCTCTGTTTGATAAGTATATTTGCTCATATTTTAGTATGAAGCCTCCTTGTTTTCTGATCTGCTTCTGTTGGGGTTCGTTAGGTAGCCGTTTTTTTGTTACTGCAACGCATTATGATAATTACGGTAATCGACGGCGGCACGCTCCAGAGACTTCCGCCAGGAGTTTACCGGTGTCCACCGTTGTTTTTAGCTGCGACCATCAGCTCTATAGCTATCTATCGCTCTGTCGGTTGGTTGGTTGGTCCACAAAAATTTCCCCACCCTCTGGCGGCCTATAGCCGCACAGCACGTGGTCGCAGCTATGGTGAATTCACGCTTGTTTCCTTTGTTTTTTTCCCCAGCTTGTATTTGGGGCCGGCCTTTATTTGTTCGTGTCGACCACGGCCCCGGACATTATCGGAGACCCGGCTTTTAATTGACTACCACTATTGACCTACTATTGACCGGCCACTATTAGAGGAAATACGGTAAACACTTTTACTGAGAACGTTACTGAATGGATCTACAGCCACACCACAACAAGCTGACTCAGCTGCTCTCTGCTGACAGCTGCTTCATACACATTTACACTTTATTAACTAACACACAGTTCTACAGGGTTCCTCCATGGAACGCAGTGGATTAGTGATGAAACTGTTAAACTTCTATATATTGAAGAAATCCTCCTGTGAGTGTATGGATGACAGATGCATGATGGGTAAAGACAGACAGTGAGTCACTGCTCTGCCGTCGATGTCAGCTGTGACTCTGCTGTGGGAAACAGACTGGAGACTCTGAATCACTGCTGGGATATAAGATTCAAACAGGGTTAAACTGATATTGTC
>NW_027281256.1:27500-30000 GCF_046629955.1 Centroberyx affinis | reverse complement strand
TGTCTCTCTGGCCGATTATCTAGCTGTGTGATCTTGCGAAATTCAAGTCGAAAAGTAGAAAAGGACGACGGCTGTGTGAGCTGTCAGTCATCGTTCCAACCAGTCAGATTTGGCTAGGGGGCGGGGATTGCAAGTCGGCTAACGGTTCAGTTTAGGAACTAAAACAACTTGGTTAAAGTGGATACAGACAACTTTTCATCTTCCCCACAGCTCCGTGCAACAGAACAAACCATCTGTCTGCTTATCAACTCCTTGATCATAACACAATATAGTAACTTTCACCACTGCTCATTTTAGAAAGGCCACTGCAAGAAAACCTGTTCTTTGTTTAGATTATCAAACGGACAATGGATCATTTGTTTGTTTCTGGCTGCTAGCGTTAGCGTTAGCTAGCGTTAGCAACATGGCTAACGTTGCTAACGCTAGCTATGCTAGCTAACGCTAGCAGCCAGAAACAAACATAGTTAGATGTTTGTTTCTTTTGTTCTGGCTGGTCCTGGCTTCCTTGTAGCTCCTGGTTTGTTTTCTGGCTGCTAGCGGTAGCGTTAGCAACATGGCTAACACTACCGATAGCTACCGGGGAAAACCTATCCTATTCCTCTTTTGGTTGGGCGATGGATGACTCACTTCCTTTGTGCTGTAAATGGAGCCTTCATTCTCCCGGGAGATCGTACCCGGTGGCAGACAGAATTGCATAGTGAAAGCGAGGCTTATAGGAACCAATCTAAACACAGATGGTGTCATTATTCTATAGCCATTACACTGTGCAATCAACATTTACTTCATAATGATAAGTTAAAGCAAAACAGTTGTCTATAGGGTCTTTAAGGTTTGGAAAAGCTTTGAATCACAGTAGAAACTTCCTTCGTTCAAGCTGGGAATTGAACTCCGGTCTCCGTCATTATAATAATAATAATGATAATAATAATGCTAAACTTTATTTATATAGCACTTATCACAACACAGTTACAAAGTGCTTTACGAAACAGAGAGAACAATAGGTGCATAAAAAGACATAACAATAAAAGCAAAATGACATAGAAAGCTAAGACATCAGGGGTTATAAACACTTTAGTAGAAGCCAGTAAAAGGTTCAGGTAAAAGCCAGACGGTAAAAGTGAGTTTTTAAAAGTGATTTAAAAGACGACACTGAACCGGCTGACCTAACCCCCCCCAGGCAGGTTATTCCACAGTCTGGGGGCCCTGATGGAGGAAGTGAGATCACACCTTTGTTTTCAACCTTGACTGTGGAAAAGACCTGTGCCTGAGGATCTTAGACTGCACCTTGGCTCATATGGGGTTAAAAGATCAGAGATGTAAGGAGGAGCCAGCCCCGCACATGCTTTACAAGAGATCAATAACATTTTAAAATCAATTCTGAATTTGTCTGTCTGTCTGTCTGTCTGTCTGTTGTCTGTCTGTCTGTCTGTCTGTCTGTCTGTTGTCTGTCCGTCTGTCATATCAGAGTTATTTCCTCTGTGGTTTAGTCAGAGGGTTAAAGAGGTCAGACTGGGTAGTCTAGACACACACACACACACACACACACACACACACACACACACACACACACACACACACACACACACACACACACACACACTATTTTGAAGCCTAAAGTATTTTCCATCTCAGTCGTTTATTAATTCTCAGGCTCTTTATAGAAAACAACCTCTAACTCACTAACTCACTGTGAACCTCTCTCTACCCCGCTCCCTCTCTCTCTCCTTCTTTCCTTCACCCTCTATCATTCTCTCTCTCCTTCTGTCTTTCCATGTCTCTCTCTCTCCACTTCTCTTTCTCTCTCTCCTTCGCTATCTTTCTCTGTCACTCTCTCTCTCTCTCTCTGTTTCTGTCTCACTTGTTCTCTCTCTCTTTCTCCCTCATTCCTTCTCTCTCTCCCCTCTCTTATCTTTTACTTGTTTCTTTCTCTCTCTCTCTCTCTCTCTCTCTCTCTCTCTCTCTCTCTCTCTCTCTCTCTCCATTTCTGTCTCTTTCCTTTTTAAGTCTGACTGGTCCCCAAAATGCCACCAGACAAGCCATTTATAGAGAGAGAGAGAGAGAGAGAGAGAGAGAGAGAGAGAGAGAGAGAGAGAGAGAGGTGGAGGTCGTTTGGTGTCGTGGGAACAGCTCTAAAAACTACACCCCTCCCCTCACACACACACACACACACACACACACACACACACACACACACACTCAGTTCCACAACTGCTTTCAATTTGAGACGAGGTCAGTCACATTTCAGTCCCTCCTCCTCCAGCACACATCTATACATCCTCTCTCTCTCTCTCTCTCTCTCTCTCTCTCTCTCTCTCTCTCTCTCTCTCCCTCTCTCTCTCTTTTCTCCTCTCTTGTCCAATATCATATAGTACTAACTGGAATACAGTATATCTATCAGATTCAAATGGACTTTATTGGCATGAAAGTACAAAGCAACAAATGAAAGCCTGTCCTGTCTTGTCTTCTCATGTCAGGGTATCATTTCATGTCATCTGATATG
>NW_027281256.1:10000-22500 GCF_046629955.1 Centroberyx affinis | reverse complement strand
TTGATAACTGATTGAAAATGCATTTGTCCTGATCTGGAGAGGAGGATCAATATAAACTCTGGTCACTGCTGCCCCCTGCTGGCCACACGACAGATGACAGGCTGATCCACTCCATGTTAACATACTGTGAGCCTACAGCAGTATACCATCAAGCTCAAATCCTTTTCAGATCTTTCCAGATCACTGGAAATAAAGGAAATAAAAAAACACCACTAACCACTAATCCCTAACCCTAAATAAAAAAAAAATCATCAATTTTCCTGTTTATGTGATAAAACCCAAAGTAATAATCATGTTAAGAGCAAAAAGAACCATGAAGTTATAACTTCATGGTTCTTTCCAGGAATTCCCTTCCCTAATTACAGGGAAAACAGAGAAAGAGTTGAATGGTAGCTGGTGAGTTCCTCCAATTTCTTCTGTTGTTTCCAAGACAGAACCATGAAATTATGTAGCAGTTATATGGAAAATTAGAAATGAACTAAGATTAAGAATTCAACAAATAACTATATTATGTAATTATATGAATAATGACTTCTGATAATTGACCTCTGCCTATCATTTGTCCAGTAAATAGTAAACTCTTAGAAGTTTACAGTATCTGATGGACAGTTTCTACAGAGCTGCTGCTTCACTTCCTGCTTCTTTCAGGAAACAAAAACAAAATGAACAGTTCATTTCTAGGGAATTATTAGGAAACTGTGGGCCCAGAAAATAAAAGCAATACCAAAAAATATGTTTCATCTGAACAGACTGGGATTTGATCTGAATCACATGATTTCCCCTCAGTTTGAAGCAGAAGTGGATCCAGTTTTATTGTAAAAACACATGTAGAGCTACAGGTTAGATACACAGGGTACAGAATATAGTAATCCTGCTAAAAATCACAGTAAGACTTTACTTCACACACACACCTAAAATGCATATGGATATTCATCATTGGTCCTTACATAAAATAATTATGGCTATTAATACACAGAATCACACAGAAGGCTCTAGATCAATAACAGGCTGGGTATCTGAATTTCTGTCGATAATATTTCCAATATAAAACAGTTCTTGTCAACACCCTTCTATGTTGAAGAAGAACATATTTCATAACAGGTGAAATCATTTCTACATGCTCTTCCCTTTCCTCTACAGTTCAAGTCACTTTCTCACTATGAAATGCAGACAAATTAGAGATATGAGAGACATTTCATAGTTTTTCTATATACTCTTCGATTCCTTTCAATTAAAATCCATTCCCATATCAATATTTGGTTTCTTGTTGACATTCTTCTAACCGATACCCAGCTCTAATCAATAATCAGAGTGAATTACAGCCACGTTAGTTCAGTTTGTACTTGATTTCCCCCCCCCCATGTGAAAAAATATAATGATTAGTCAGTAATCAGAGCTTGTGAAGCTCCTGTACACTTCCAGTAAAGTCACTAAAATCATTGTTGAATTAAATGGAGACACAGAGGTGTTTGATAGTGCAAGTTAGAAGAGAAGATGTTTCACTCGTTTAAGGAAAAAAAAATCATCTAAAACTTTGTAATGTCATTTCCATTTAGACACTTAATCACACCTGAATGATCTACAGAATTACCTTTAATCACATGATGAAATCAAATGTAGGATTTTCTCTCAATATATCATAATTAAATGAATTGCTATAACAAACCAGTGAACTCCCAACCAGGGCAGGAAACTATTTTTTTCCATCTACAAGCAGCAGTGGATGGTGTTTCCACATGTTGTCTTTCTTGTGTTCAGAATAGGGCTGAATACTTAATCGAAATTTTATTAAAATTGCAATATGGCCTACTGCAATTTTCAAATCGCAGGAGGCGCAATATTTGTTAAAGGTGAAATGTGTGCATATGAAGAAATCCTACAGATATTATCTTCCTATGATATGTGTATGTTTTCAATTGCTATGCAAGTACAGTGATTCTACCGGCACCCTTCCCCTGAATATAAAGTATAAGTATAAAATAAAATAAACGCAGTTATACAGTAGATAGTGCACATTCTACATTCCCTTCATTATCTGACGCAGTGGTTCTCAACCTGCAGGGCGAGCTGAACTCAGGTTTGCTCTGAGGTTTTTAAGTAAAAAAACATATTGACAAAAAATATTAAATTTGCCCCGTTCAAATTTTGTTTAATGAACTTACGATCAAACTTATTCCTCCAAATCAAAGTACACTGGAACTTTTAGTCCAGCAGCTTGTTGTGTTTGCTTTAGTTTTGTGACATTTTCAGCTAGACAATAACTTCCTGTGCTAGCATGCGTTCACACCGCACAACTCCAGAAATCTCTCCCTGGCAGTCTGAGCAACGCTGGCCGTGTCTGTTCTTGGGGATAATACTAAGCTCTGATGTCATTTTACTGAGTGTTTTCTGTTTACCTTTGATTAATTGCTACCTAATTAGCATTAGCTAGCTAGCTATGTTATCACCAAAACAACGGAACATTGTGAAAGGCAAGACCAGAGCGGTGAAGAATCCATGACTTGTCTGTTCCAAACGCTACACAGATGCATCAGATCCTCTGGCCCCGCCCACAGGTCAGAATCAACCAAGCTGCCCGCGGTGTGAAGGGCAGGGCGACACCAGTGTTGTTGCTAGCTGTCTGAACACAAGCAGCAGAGTGAAAACAGAGTTGCTTTGCCTCGGTACCGACCAAGCTGAGAACCACTGATGTGACGTCAAACTGACCCGAGTTTCTTCAGCAGGAAACTCAGATCATGTCAACAACTAAAACCTGAAACAACAGAGAAGTCTTCAACAGAAAGAGCTCAGCTCAGCTCAGACCCTGGACCCAGACCAGACAGACAGCCTGCCTGCCAACATGTGAGAAGCCTTGTGGTTTTAAATCTAGATTATTATGTTGTCTGCTTAAAGGAACAGTTCACCCAAAAATGAAAATCCTGTCATCATCTCCTCCCCCTCATGCCAGTTGAAACACAGGTGAAGTTTGTCCATATAACACACAGGGAGGCTGCAGCACAACTCCATAGCAGCCTTCTCCAAAACAACTGAAGTCAGTGGGGACCAGTTCTTCAGAGTTCCACAAAGACCTACAGTATATTTACACCATCATTTAGTGAAATCTGAACTACAGCTGATTGATTTGCAACAAATAATGGTGTATAGGTCTTTCTATTCACAGTGTGATTGTTTGGCTGTTTTTGTTTTGGAGCTCTAAAGAACAGGTCCCCATTGACTTCAGTTGTTTTGGAGAAGGCTGCTACCAAGTTGTGCTGCAGCCTCCCTGTGTGTTATATGGACTAACACATTTCACCTGTGTTTCATTTGGCATGAGGGAGTAGATGACAGAATTTTCATTTTTGGGTGAACTATTCCTTTAAATACCAAGCCCTGGGATACATCATCTATGTGGATCAGAGCTGGCATGGCTAACACAACAAGCTAGAGTCCTAGTTTACCTCCAAGTAGGGGACAATGTCAATGTCAATTCGCTGTGTGGCTTTGACATAAAATGTCCAGTGACTAAGATGAAGTCACATGATCAGTAGCTGATGTATTCCAGTCTAACCAGGGGGTTGTAGGGAGGTGAAGCGCTTGTTTTATTGCAACTTTTCCCTGAAATACGGTAATAATGACTTTCACCCTCCCTCAGATTTCCTCCTGCGTTCTGTTCCCATTAGACATCACTCTGTCACAAACATCCGTCAGTCTGTCCCTGCGTTCACGTGGGAGAATCCGACTTCCCAGTCGGCTGCGAAACAGCGCTGCATTCACATGCTATTTTGGACACGGACAGCTTAATAAGCTAATTTAATGAACTTCATTTAAATAAATGTCAGTTGTGCTGGTTAGTCTGGCTAACTACAAACCTGTAATGAACATGCATGTAGGGAACTGTTTTCTTACCATTGACTGACACAAAACATGTTGAGAAGATTAAAAATTATCATGGTGTCATAACTCAGAAACTCAGGTAATAAAGTTTTCTAATCCTAATAATCATTTGACCAGGCCTGATGTTTACAATAGTCAGAGTGACAGTGTAAGCTAGCTAGAGTTACCCAATACATCTCAGACACTTAAAGCAAAAATCCACCCAAAAACTAGAATTCACATGAGTTATTCCTACGATCTTCCACCATATAATCAAGCCCTAGTACACTGTAATGAATGCTTTCATTGACATGTTAGACCTTACATTCTTAAACTATTGGTTTGGAAGCCTGATGGGTCCCAACAAGGCAAGACTGTGTTTTCCTGAGGTCGGGCCCTTGGGTGAGAGAACATGTTTTTTATTTGGGTTCTAGAACAGAACAAGTTTAAGAACCACCACCTTAGACCATAAATCACAGGAATAACATCTTTTAAATCTGTTTTAGGGTGGAGTCTCCCTTTAAAAACCCCCCAGGACCCTCTGCAGGCCCCGGGGGAAGCCGAGGCCTCGCCTCAGATCTTGTCCGCCTTGGGGCTCCCCGGGGCGGACACAGACTCCACTGAGGACTGCTCATCTGGATCTGGAAGCAACTCCTCCTTGTCACTGAGAGAGGGAGAGGAGGACAGAAAAATGCATGAAAAATAAATTCAATCTTGAATGCGTTGTGTATAATACAAGGAATTGCTAAGTGGTTTTCTAATTTACCACCTGGTTTATCTGGCTACATGCAATTTTTATTTTTCAGATATAAAATAAGTCAGAATTAAAGAAGCAAGTAAGAACTACTGCTATTCTATATTTATGTGCTACCTCTTGGTGAAACTGTCCATAAATTTGGCATCCACTTTCAATGCTATGCTGACGACACTCAACTCTATATACACATTAAACTGAATGGCTGCTCCCACTTCCTGAACTTGGAGGCGTGCTTATCCGAAGTCAAACGTTGGATGGCTCTAACCCTCCTGCTCCTCACATAACAGAGATGTTGGTTACCGGACCAGCTACACAGTTTGTAGTGTTTGAGAACGCTACTCTAAATTTTGATAAATTTGCATCATTTCAGAGAGTCCCACTTTCAAAAATCTCTGCGTTACGTTCGATCCCTCTCCCTGTCATTCGAGTCGCACGTCAACGATATTACTACATTTGTGTTTTCCATCTTTGCAATATCACCAAAGGTAGACCTATACTAACAATGGCAGATGCGGAAACCTTGCGTACGTGATTTGTATTTGGATTACTGCAAAATCCTGTTTTCCACTTTACCTGACGCAAGCATCAAAAATCTTCAGCTCGTACAAAATTCTGCTGCCAGAATCTTCACCAAAACAAGAAAATTTGATCACATAACGACTAGGAGGGTTAGGTTGGGGGGTGTCACTTTTATTTATCGTTTAATAATGTGGGCGTTGTGAAGCTCTTTCAGACTGGATCTGTGATTAAGGGCTAGTCAGTCAAGCTAATGTTATCTGATAGCAGATGGTCATCAGGGCAGTTTGTTGCATCGTAGTGTGATATTTATTTCTGTTATTTGTTATTTTAGTAGTTAATATTACCTGATAGAAGAAGGCCGTCGGGTCAGTTTGTTGCGTCTCATTGTGATGATGACGAGGACCGTCAGCAGCAGGGCGGAGATCACAACCAGGGTGCCAACGAGGAAGACGGCTGGAGGAGAGGAGAGACATTAGAAAGATGAAGATCAGGAGGTCGATTTAGCTGGTCCGCTGCTCTCTGATAAGCACTGGAAACTGAACTGAAGTGATGGTTCATTTCAGTGTGAAGTGTAAACTGACCTGGAATCCAGCGGTCACGAGCTTTACCACGACCTCGCCCCTCAAACCAACCTGAAGGAGAACAGCAGCAGTTAGGACAGGAGAGACAGAGAGAGAGAGATAGACAGAGAGAGAGAGTGAGAGAGAGAGAGAGACAGACAGAGAGAGAGAGTTAGAGAGAGAGAGAGAGACAGAGAGAGAGACAGACAGGTCTATCTATGCACAGATCGGAATAGAAATGATTCCAAAATCAGATATCCACCATTAAAAAAAATTATGACATGCACTCTCCCATATTGTCTGCTGGCATGTCAGTCACATTATGTGTTAGCATTGAAGTCAGGAGTCAACTCAAGACATTTGCTTATAAAATAATTTATTTTTTGAGGACAGAGTCGGTTATGTTTTTAAATTATTGCCTACTGAAATTGATGTAACATTTTTTCCAAAATGGATATAGAGCATTTGAAACCCTTCAAATGCTTTCCATGATGACCCAAGACTGATATAGTCAATAACTATAAAAAACCTTTATATTCATAAAAATCTATACTGGGAGCTGCCCAGTACAACCAGTCTTCTACTGTTGGACTTAAAGAAAGAAATTCTATATAGAATATTTCCAACTAGTAAAATATTAAAGTAAAAACGTATATCATAATTCTCTTCACCTTCAGTACTGCTGCAGCGGGCCATACACTCCTCCATGGTGCCGTAGCGGTTGTTGTTGCCGCGGCAACCGCCATAGATGAATGACTGGCAGGTTCCGGAGCTGGGCTCGAAGTAAAACATGGGGAAGGCGGCGCGGCAGGGACCGGGATCTGAGGACATGGTGCACTGCTCTGATAGTGGAGAGAGGAAACGGTTAGTCATCCTACACTCTACAATATTTAGGTATTCACAGCATAGCTGGGAATTCAAATTGGGACCCATAAGGTCCGTCTGGGTAGATTTTCCGCCATCTTGGAAATTTTGAATAACCTTTGACAATCTTCTCCTCCTGAACCGTTAAGTCCAAATGACACCAAATTTGGTATGCATGGTCCATGGACATGCCCAAACAAAAATACAACTTTTCGTAACGATCGGGTCAAAAATGGCGGAGTTATTAGCCAATCAGTTTCTGACAAAATTCAATCTATCACAACTCCACTTTACAGTGGCCTATGACCTTGAACCTTGGTGGGCACATTAGTGACAAAGTGACAAAATTAGTTGTGCTAAGCTAACCGCTAACGCTAGAAATCACACATTAACAGCATCTACTCATAAACGGTGACTCGCATTCACTTCCGGTCTTGAGTGATTTTCAGAGGCAGTCGCGTGCTGTGAATACCTTTCGAGGCTGCTTGTAGCTTTAATTGACAATTTTTTTTGTCCTATTTTGTTTCCATCTGCTTCTCTGTCTTCCAGGCAGGCTTTCCCACCCTCAGTATGACCTAAATCAAATATGGCCACTGTGTAAATAAAGCAAATAGGTCCAAAACCCAGAGTGAGCGTCCTAAAACACAGTTATTATGCCACGACGAAATCAGGGGAGGCACTGTGTCGTCCGTCATGCTGCAATGTTTGTTTAATAGTCTGTATGTCACGCAGAATATCTCGGACACCACTGATTGAATTTTCATGAAACATGGCGGAAAGACAGAAGTCTCATTGCTCCGTTCAGACATTTTTAAAATTGCACTGATTGACCGAAGGGGGGCGCTACAGTGTTTGTTTACTTGTCTGTACGTCAATCAAGAAAAATAAGATTACATATTTATATATATTACTTATTGCCCCATTACACCATGACTAACCCTAACCCTACCTGTTTAAGTTATATTAGATGAGTTTCATCTCTATATGCTTTTACCTTTGTACTCTTTAGAAACCTGATCTTCAGTGATGGAGCTTGGAGTTTCAGCTGGAGCTCTCCTGAAGGAGGGAACCACTGTGACTGGAGGAGGAGAGGAGAGGAAGAGATGAGGAGAGGAGAGGCGAGGAGGAGAGGAGGAGGAGAGAGGAGAGGAGAGGAGAGGAGGAGAGGAGGAGGAGAGGGGGAGGAGAGGAGGAGGAGAGAGGAGAGGGAGGAGAGGAGAGGAGAGGAGGTCAAACTTTTTCAGGATCTTGCCTTTGATTTTATACAGCTGACATGATGAAGAGAAAGGATAAAAAAAAAAGAAAAAAGATAAAGAAAAAAGAAAGGATAAAAGAAAGAAACAGAGGTAGAGAGAGATGTACCACCTATATAGGCAACAGGGCAGATGAATAGAAAAAGATGCAGACAGAAAAAGAGAGACAGCTAGAGCGAGACACAAAGAGAGAGAGACCGATAGAGAGACAGACAGGTGCTAAACTGTAAGTCACCTCACCTGTACACGCGGCCATGCAGCTCTCCTCGGTATGGTAGTTGTTCTTGTTGCCTTGGCAACCGCCATAGATGAATGCTTTGCAGGTGCGCGTCTCGCTGTCGTAGTGCCACTGCAGCAAAGAGGCTCGGCATGGACCCACCTTGGGCTCCGCCTCGCAGCGCTCTGATTGGACGACAGGACACGGTCAACACATTTGACTGGTTGTTGCAGGCGGTCATCAACAAACCACCATGCTGCTTACAGTTCATATCGCTGGTATATTTTCATAGTGAACCCATTTTTCCATTCATTTTCTCTTTGTCTCTGCTGTTATTTTACACGCTCTCATGATGATTTTGATTCAATTTCACTTTTACTTACCATTTCAATGTCAAACTACTTCAAGTTTCTATTCGTATCTCCTTTACATAATGCTTTCATGGTGGGAAAACGGATTTCTCTCACTTTTGGTACACGGAGCTCATTATTTGCATTTTAAAGACACTGTGCTCGTTTCATGAAATTTTGGAGACTGGATTCTCTTTTTCAGTGGTTATGGGGAACGAATCTTCATCCTCCGCACATTAGACATCAGGTGTTCCCCAAGGTTCGATTTTAGGTTCCTTATTGTTCTCTTGTCAACCTATATGCTTCTTTTTGGTCACATTACTAGCAAACACAATATATCCCTCCACACCTATGCAGACGACACACATCTATACGTTCTCAAAAAAAAAAAGAAAGAACCAGCTAATGAAACAGCAGAGGCATGAAACTGGCCTGGCGATTCCTTCAGATTTAAGGTTCCAAATGAACGCTAATGCTGAGTGAAATGATCTGATAATCCACCTGCACCAAACATGTAATCAGAGTAAAAGATGATAGGAATGTTTTAGACTTTCCCCGAAACTTAAGTTTGTAAGTGGATGAACATGCTCAGAAAGAATTATTTATTCAGACCAAAGAAAGTCAGTTTAAGTGTTTACATGGCTGTTAACTACAAATATTCTCCTACTGAATGGATTTTCAAAGGTTTATACCAGCCCTAATCCATATTCAATGTTCTCCTAATGAACAGATTATCCATTTTTCAATATTATCCTATCAAAAATGTTACTGAAGGTTTATACCTCTTTCAACATTCTCCCATTGAACAGATTACCCCCATTCATTATTTTCCTAATAAACAGATTATCCAGTTTCAACAATCTCCTACTGAATGGACTATCAACTTTCAATATTCTTTAATGGATTGTTTGAGGCGTTTCTGATCTATTGTGATCATCGGTGGAATATCAGCCTCCATGTAAACCAGCTGCTGCCTGGGATGATGGGAGCGCTTCTGTATAATTTAACAGAAAGTTAAAGTTTATAAAAGGTTGTCACGTACCGGCGAAGTCAGTGGCGGACATTTCTGGAAGGGAGGCTGGAGGACTGGAAGGCACTGGTGAGAGAGAGAGAGAGAGAGAGAGAGAGAGAGAGAGAGAGAAGAGAGAGAAGAGAAGAGAAGAGAAGATCTTATGTTCTGAGTCACACTCAAACACCAATAATAACTTTTTCTATCAGTCAGCTATGCCCCCCCCCCCCCCACCCCCCCACACACACACACACATTAACACGTTCCCACACATTCACAGACACACACAGACATTGTGCTGTTTATTTATGGTGGGAATATGACCTTATCCTGACAGCTTGTTATCACATACACACAGACTGGGCAAGGCAGAGTCACACACACACACACACACACACACACACACACACACACACAAGAAAATCCTCACATATTCTCAGGACTGAGAGACTTAATTAAAAACCTTTCTTTCTTTCTTTCTTTCGTTCTTTCTTTCTTTCTTTCCTCCCTTCCTCCCTTCCTCCCTTCCTTCCATCCATCAGACTGTCGATCCTCTTTCAAAAACACAAAGAAACCCCTAAAAACTAACTGGTTCTTAGTTATTTCCACCAGGGAATTGTTTACATTTTGTATTTCTATACTACATATGTTCCCTCTTCAGGCCATTTAACAGCAGTAGTTACTAGCTGAGGCCTGGAGGCTGAATAATGTTCATCGTGTCCCAAGAGGAGAACAAAAGATCACAAAAAAAAAAAACATGAGGATTTTATCCAAAAATACTGAACTCACCCACTGAGCTATACAGGGGATGTGGTGGAGGAAACCACAGTGTCAGAGCGGTGTATTATACAACACACACACACACACACACACACACACACACACACACACACACACAGCCATTGATCAAGAGCAAGAAACAGTGAAACACAGGAATGTGACAGCAGGAATGTGGATCTGCTGATTTACGTCACCACACACCCACACACCCACACACACACACCCACACACACACACACAGACACACACACACACTTATATTTCTATTATCATACTTATCTAAACATTCCACTGCCTTCTATTCATTCCTCACCTCTTAACCAATAAAACACCCAACATTAACCTTCACCCATCCATAACTCAAACCCTTCACCATACAACGCCCCCTTTCACCGTGTGTGTGTGTGTGTGTGTGCGCGTGTGCGTGTGTGTGTGTGCGTGCGTGGGAAGGATAAAAGACAATACACACACACTATCAGTATTTATGAAACACACAACAAAAGAGAGACATTAGTCAGATGTGTGTGATCTTCACCTCACCATCTCACTGTATCAACGATCATCAGTGACCTGGCAGAATATTTCATCATATTCTGTCTGGAACATATTTATTCCAGTGATAATGTTAGAACTATTTGTATAGAAGACTTTCAGGTGATGTCACCGCCCCCCCCCGGCGGCCATCTTGGAGGTCCTCAGCTCTGTGAACAGCTGACTGTGTTTCTGTCGTCTCAACAGAATTGAACAGACGGTTAATTTCTGTCTGTTTCTGACTGAACTGATCATTTCATCACTGATCCATCTGATTGATTCAATAAGTTAATATTTTATTTAATGTTGTATTTATGCATAACTTTGCTGCGTTGAATAATAAGAGCTGAATAATGAGAGAAAATAGCTGTAGTGTTTGTGATAGATAGATGGTAGATAGATAGATGGATAAATTTGTCAAATGTATGAAAGTACATTTTTTATCATGTGCCAATTAATGTTAATTTGTTAATTAATTACATTATATGTAGCAGTAATATATGTGGTTATATGAGGAAAGACAGGGTTAATTAATGTTATTTAGTGATATTAGTGTTGTAAGTGGTTGTAAGGGATCATAAAAGTAAAGATACTGCTAATTAATCTTAATTAGTTCATTAGTAATGTATATGGTAGCGTCATAAGTGGTTAAAAGGGATTATATGAATAAAGATAATGTAAATATAGCTGTGTTTTTACCTGTCTCCTCAGCAGGTACGCTGCCTGCAGTAGCTGGTTTAGGATCAGTAATGTTAATTAGTACTGTGACATTATTTAAGTAATTCTATCCATAAAAATAGTAATTCATGTAATTTAGTATTGTAACGTTATTTAGTATTCATATGAGTAAAGATAATATAAATATAGCTGTGTTTTACCTGTCTCCTCCACAGGAACAGCGTTTGTAGTGGCTGGTTTAGGATCAGTAATGTAAATTAGCATTGTAGCATTATCAATGAGATGTTATAGTTGTGTTTGTGCCTGTCTGCTCAGCAGGTAAAGCATGTGTAGCAGCTGCTTTAGAGTCAGTAATGTTAAACAGTGTTACTGAAGGTGTTTTATAAGATGTGGTGTAAATACAGTTGTGTTTTTACCTGTCTTCTCAGCAGGTTCGTCTTCCTCTGCAGCAGCTGGTCCAGAATCAGTAATGTTAATTAGTATTGTAGCATTATTAAGTAATTCTATCTGTAAATATAATTGCATTTTCACTTGTTTCTTCAGCAGCGACAGTGTCTGGTTTAGACTCAGTAATGTAACGTCCTGCTGCACTGTTATTTAAATATGTATATGAGCAGAGGTGGAAAGTAACTAAGTACATTTACTCGAATACTGTACTTAAGCAATTTTGAGGTACTTGTACTTTACTTGAGTATTACCATTTTATGCTACTTTATACTTCTACTCCACTACATTTCAGAGGGAAATATTGTACTTTTTTCTCCACTACCTTTATCTGATAACTTAAGTTACTAGTTACTTTGCAGATTCAGATTATTAATACAAAATATAATAAACTAATAAATTGTGATGTATTATTATAGATTACTGTAAGCTACCCAGCAGTATATAAAGTAGTGGAAATCACCCCCCCTTTTCCAGCTGCAACATTAAAGTGATGCTTACACATTAATGCATCAATAATTATAATTCAATAATATAATATATACTGTATTTTGATGCTAATACTTTTGTACTTTTACTTAAGTAACATTTTGAATGCAGGACTTTTACTTGTAACAGAGTATTTTTATACTGTGGTATTTCTACTTTTACTTCAGTAAAAGATCTGAGTACTTCTTCCACCACTG
>NW_027281256.1:0-5000 GCF_046629955.1 Centroberyx affinis | reverse complement strand
TCTGAACCTTCACCTCTGACCTCTCCACACCTGCTGTTCCCACACTGAAGTAAACCTGAACCTGACCCCCTGCATGAGGCTCTGTGGCGCAATGGATAGCGCATTGGACTTCTAGTCAAACACAGGAGGAGTGATTCAAAGGTTGTGGGTTCGAGTCCCACCAGAGTCGCAGTTTTGGAGTGAAATGAATGAGTGGCGGACAATGCTTAATGATCAAGGAAGATTAAAACAATGCAGGAGGAAAGAATGCAAATAGTCTGGTCAGCTAGCTGCTTTGTTCAGGTTAACAAATCTGATTAGCACACTAGCTAACGTAGCGTGTTCACATTAACATCAGTGTGTTTGCTGGCTAGTTAGCTAGCTAACAGTTTGTTCAGGTTAACTGAGCTGACTCTTCTCAAGCTACAACTCTTCATGTTTTGGAGTAGAGACTAGGGCTAAAGACAAGACAGTTTACTGTGTCACAGTAACCTACATTTGGAAACAAATCCACCTTATCACACTATTCACTTTTACTGAGAACGTTACTGAATGGATCTACAGCCACACCACAACAAGCTGACTCAGCTGCTCTCTGCTGACAGCTGCTTCAGACACATTTACACTTTATTAACTAACACAGTGGTTGGAAGCGGACTGGTAACACAGTCTAACTGCAAAGTCTGTGTAGCAGCTTTTGGTAAAAATACTTCATTACTGTACTTAAGTAGGATTTTCAAGTATCTGTACTTTACTCAAGTTTTTCTTTCACTGAAGACTTTTTACTTTTACTCACTACATTTCAAAAGAAAAATCTGTACTTTCTACTCCCTACATTTTCAAAACAGACTCGTTACTCTCGGGAAATCATCAACTGATTTTCAAAAAAAAAAAATTATTTTCAGCATCAGACGGCTTCCATCCCAGAAACAGCTGATCAAGAGCCAGATGTGATCGGTTGCTTGTTCAGCAAAGCGACACCAAAAAGAAAGGAAAGGGAGAGAGAGAGAGAAGCAACAAGAGAGAGAAGCAACGTTTGTGATCTGAGCTGCAGACTCTTTCTCTTCTGGGATTCAGAGGAACGCTCAACAGAAAACCAGTTTAGAACATTAGAAATGACTTTTACTTTTATACTTAGTAAGTAAATTTAAGTCCACGTACTCTTATACTTTGACTTGAGTAAAGGATTTGAAACGGTACTTCAACTTCTCCCAGAGTATATTTTTAAATGAGTATTTGCACTTTTACTTGAGCAGGGAATTTGTGTACTTCTACCTCCTCTGCATAAAAACAAGAATAGCGATATCTAGGTGACTTGGCTGGGCGGGGGGAGGTTGGAGAAACCATCTGTCAAGAGTAAACGCTCCAGAGATAAAAAAAAATTAAAAAAAACCTTCTTCAGGTGTGTTTTCTACCTGTGACTCCGCTGCAGGTGGCCTCACACTCCTCCTGTGAGTCAAAGTTGTTTCCGTTGGCCTCGCAGCCGCCGTAGAGGAACGGCCGGCAGCTCTGATTGGCCGCGTCGTAGTAGAACCTGGGGAACGCCGCCCGGCACGAACCGATCTTCATGGGGTGACGACAACGAACTGGAGAGAGGGAGGGAGGGAGAGAGAGGGAGAGGGAGAGAGAGAGAGAGAGAGAGAGAGAGAGAGAGAGACAGAGAGAGAGAGAGAGAGAGAGAGAGAGGGAGGGAGGGAGAGAGGAGAGGGTAAATATATATGAACATATATGAACTGCTCTTGTACAGGAGCCTATCCTGTTTTTGTTTCTTATAAATGTGAGGGAGAGAGAGAGAGAGAGAGAGAGAGAGAGAGAGAGAGAGAGAGAGAGAGAGAGAGAGAGAGAGAGAGAGAGAGAGAGAGAAAGGAGAGAGAGACAGAGTGAGAGACATACAAAGAGAGAGAGAGAGAGAGACAGAGAGAGAGAGAGAGACAGAGAGAGGTTTTGAGTTTCAGAAAGCCTTTATTGTGAAATTGTCTTTTGGCTTTGCTACACAGAGAGGGACACAGAGCTAGACAACACACACACACACACACACACACACACACACACACACACACACACACACACACACACACACACACACACACACACACACACACACACACACACACACACACACACACACACACACACACACACACACACACACACACACACACACACACACACACACACACTGTGTATTTAAAGACATTTGCATTTCTGAACCACAACACCTTCTCCTTTGTTTCAGCATTAGCATTTCTCAGTCTGTGGTTTCACCCAGGCTTTGTCGTTCAAAGTCTTTTGTAGAGTCTTTTGTTCAGTAGAGTACTGAACCAGAACCAGTTTAGACCAGTGAGGAGAGTACTGAACCAGAACCAGTTTAGACCAGTGAGTAGAGAAGTTGTCCATGCTAACATGCTAACACTCACCATGCTAAATGACATTAGCATTACCTCAAAAAAGAAAACTTGTAGCAGCTCTAAAGCTTAATGGTTAATAATCTACTTTCCCTGTTTCTATAGAATATTAAGGTGGTCGGTGATGGGAGACCTCCAAAAATAAACCTGGCTATCAATCTACAGCCCAAGTAATAAAGACTGCTAATCAATACCTTTTGACTACTAAAGAGTCAGTCTTCTTACTTTGGATATTGCTAGTGGCTATTATCACTCAACATAGTGTGATGCTAAAGTGTAGCATGGAGTTTAGTTTAGTTTAGTTTAGTTTGCACATAAAAAAACATTAAGAGAAAAGAAGGTGCAGGTGAGGTAAAAAGCCCAAGATGAGCTTCTACCAAAACCTTACAGAGGCTGTACTTAGCTCTAATCATTTAAAGTTCATTTTAAGTATTTACAATAATGAAAATACAATTACTGAAATGTAGTTACATAATGGTGATTAGTTAACTTGTACAAATATTAATAAATCATACAAATCTCCAGGATATATGGTAAGTGATCAGATGTATAACAGAGCATTAGCAGCTGTCGGAAATCAAAACCCTTTTTATTTTTATTTTAAATACATTTAAGGAGGGAGATGAATCTGCTAAATAAGAACATTTATTCCACACTGTGACCGCTCTATATCGAATTGAAAATTAACAATTGTTGAGCTACTATCACTCAACATAGTGTACGCTAAAGTGTTAGCATGGAGCTACTATCACTCAACATAGTGTACGCTAAAGTGTTAGCATGGAGCTACTATCACTCAACATAGTGTACGCTAAAGTGTTAGCATGGAGCTACTATCACTCAACATAGTGTACGCTAAAGTGTTAGCATGGAGCAAACGATCTACCGGGGACACACGGATGACTTTGGTGTCCATGTTCTCATCACTGAACCTCATGTTGGTTAACCTCCATGTTAACCAACAGGAGGATGTGTGTTTCCTTTCAGGTGTGAAGGCCCGGCCTGACCGGTCTGACCGGTGACACTGCTGATAACACTCAACACTGCAGAGCAAAGCACCAACGCTCACAGGGTTGGGGGTTTGATTCCCACTGGAGCTCCCTACACTAAAACATGTCTCTGTACAGCCACAGCACTGTAGGAGCTGTGGATACAAATGTTATCTAGCTGTGTGTTTGTTTTGGTGGAGATAAGGCCAGATGAGGAAACAGCACCTTCACACTCTGTTACTTCCTCTTCTGACCTCATTTCTCACCCAAAACAAACACAGCACAATTACTCCATGACAGAGGAATTATAATAAAATATTCTAATACACAAGCAATTTCAATCCGCAGATATAGGCCTGGTGGCAAATGCTGCAACTTCCAAGGGTTTTTATAGTTTGTGTTGTGCAGTTAGAGGAAACTGGGACGACACAGCAGTGAAAAGCGACTGCAATGGGTTCCAGTGGGTGAAGAAAGCCGCTGTGATCACATGACAGATTACAGATTACTTCTGACAGATTACAGATTACACTGAGGGCAGCAGAGCAGGTGCGGCTGCATTCCTCCTCTCCTGTTTCCATTCCCAGCAGTAAGGGAATGACTAACGAACTCCGACAGAACTCAGACAGTCTGACACCAAATCATTCTCTCTCTCTCTCTCTCTCTCTCTCTCTCTCTCTCTCTCTCTCTCTCTCTCTGTGTTTTACTACCCGACTCTCCATATATTCCAGTTCAATAACTTTAACTTTCAACCCATAGAGGAGCATGAAATCTTTCAGCTGAAGTTAAAACATGAAAATTCACCAAAATTGGAGTTACGAGATTTTCACCCGACAGCGACGATATCTAAATAAATCTGTCTCTCTCTCTCCAACACACACACACACACACACTGCTTCTCAGCCACACCTATTAATCAATTGGCGATTGATCTTAATGATTAATGGTCACAGTTAATGATATCACAGTTAATGATCAATGATTCTATTCAGCTGTTTATTCACTCAAATTACTTCCTTTTTTTGTCAGTTTGACATAAAACATATACCTAATTATCATTTTAACAGACTGAAATATCGGTGTTCTCGTGGGACAAAACAGTAGCTGGAATGTTCTGATGTTTCTTTTTCTGTTGACAGTAAAGTTCCCAGGTCAGTGAAGATCTCAGTATCTGACTGAGCTGTGGGGAACTTTTCTATTGTATGCAAATTTCTCAAAGTCTTCCCAGGGTGTCACTGTCAGTGTGTCAGGTCTGAGTTGGGAAACAGCGGGCTGGAGGTCAGAGAGACTCGTGACCAGAAGGTCGCTGGTTTGAATCCCAGAAGTGAGGGAAAATAAATGAGCAGAACTACAGCTGAGATGCTCTTCAGCACCGCAGCAGATGCTCAAAAAGGTGAAAATGTGATTTTCAAACGTGGCGATTTGTTTCCAACTGCCCTACATCAATCAATCATTTATTTGTACTGCACATTTCATATAGATGCAGCCCAATGTGCATCACATATTAAATATAATATGGTAACACTTTACAATAAGGGTACATTAACAGTTAACTAATGTGTCTGGTAATCATTTACTAATGGTGTTCATGTTAACTAAGGTATTCATTTATACATTATTTAATAGTCAT
>NW_027281255.1:405000-407927 GCF_046629955.1 Centroberyx affinis | reverse complement strand
TCCATGAATATACATGCATCCACAGACACCTGATCAATCACAACATAAAGCTATAGCGAGTAAAAGTGGGTTTTAACCAACTGAATCAGCAAATGTATATGTTTATCCATTTACCACACAGGTGTTTTTATAGATTTCAGGTCATGCAATGCTTAAAATCAAACTTAAGTGTGTTTTGAGGATTATAAACAGGTGTAAAGTGCTGCGTAGCATTTACAGTGTTCGGAAAACTCGGGGTTAAGAAATCCGAGTTTCCTACTTGGAATTCCGACTTAAAGGGCCGTTCCTTCGTATTTTTCCTAGTAGGAAGTCGGAATTGCTGACTTTCTGACTTAACGCAGCATTAGTGATACACAAATACACCAACACACGCACATAGACAAGACCCTAATGCTCACAGTGTTAGTGCCACGCTCAACCCGCCGCACCGAACCTCAAACCCTGGCAGTAAAAGTGCCATGCTGTCCCTAAACAGGACCGCAACCATGTAAGTGCTGAAAGAGCGAGTGAGAGAGCATGAGAGACAGACAGAAAAACAGAGAGAGAGAGAGAGAGGCAGTTAGAGTCAGGGGTGGTCTGGTCAGGACTGGGTTCACGTCCTCACACTCCACACACACTGTCAACACACGGGCTAAACATGTAGCCACTTTTTCCACATGCCTTTACAACGAATCCTGCTCTTTTGCTCCATTCCTGAGAGGATTGTTTGGAAAAAAAAGAAAACAAGGCCTCTATTCAGATGTCAGAAGTTAAGAAGGAATGGTAACAAGTTGGTTGAGTGACGTTAGAAATTTTGTTTTAAAATACACTAATCTGGTGTTACTCTGCGTCATTCAAAGCAGGAGAGAGTCAGCGCTAATGCAGGGTGGATGAATGAGTTTGGGCCTGTACAATGGCTCCTACTGTGGTTCCTTTGTGTTGGCTACAGCACAGACACACAACTTCCATCACAGGATGCTGCACAAGGGTCAGGCTTTTCTGAGGAAGCAATTCAGACAAGAAAGGGAAGGGGAGGTTGTGTGCAGTTCAGTGTGAAAACTGAACTTGTTTCTTTGGCAGAGCAGCATCCCCCCGTGCTTTTGGGGCCACATGCGCACGTCCTGTTTGGATTTCCCTCGGGATCCCAGGGCCCGGTGAAAAACAGCCGGGGTGCCGAGGCCACGCCGGCAGATGACCGGTCAGCGGGACAGACTCCTGGCTTCTCCTACAGGACTGGGCAGCGGGTTCGTCGCGATCCTTCCCCCCCCCCCCCGTAGGGAAATTCTGTTTTTGTTTGACTCCCTCACAGGGAGGTCAGAGGTCAAGCTCAGCTACAGCTACAGCTACAGCACCTTCAGCAGGGAGGATGCTTGCTGACATGGGGCCTTGAACCCTTGTCATCCTGTTGAAAGATGATCTTCCTACTCACTATAGTTCCCTGCTACCCACAGATAGGGGCAGGGGTGAGCAGATTTGAGTTTTAAACAGACATTTCTCATTAGACTGAAGCCCAGTGAAAAAGACAAGAGGTAAGAGAGGAGGAAGCTAATATTATGAAACCTAGTGCTCTAACTAGCCATACTAGCCTATAGCTGTCTAGGTAAGCTAATTAGCTAGCTGCTGAGCTTCCAACATCAGGAATGCCATGGTCATTAATGAATAAAAAAAAGCCATTGCCATTTTTTATTTATATTTTGACCAGAGTTCCTTCTTTACCATTCAAATGTGCCAGTTAGCTAACTTGTGGTCTGAAAATCAGGCACCTTGAAGAACTACTGTATGTTGCAGTCAGAGCCAAAGCCACATCGCATAGTAGTGTAATAAACTCAGCCATGTCGAATTTAATAACAGCAAAAGCAATGACTACCTTTCAAGTCCATATCATAGAGCATATAGCATGCATTAAGATGTTTTGTGGCTCACAGCACAGTGAAACCAACATGATCAGACCAGCAGAGGAAGTGGAAGGAATTTACCCACAAGCCTGTTGTACAACAACGTGATGACAAAGATGATGAGGGAACCGATTTGTATTTTTTTAATTGGAATACTTGAGGAACGCCACTGATGTGGGAGGTGGGGGTGGGGGGGGGGGATTGTGCAAACTAGCAGAGTGACCTCTGTTTGATCGGCCCGTCCTAGTTTCTCTCTGGGAGGCTGGACCGGTTTCAAAACATGTCCGGCACTTCATTAAGCTGTGAGGAAATGCAGGCCGCAGCTCTCCCTCGCATTTCTTGATGGATCATGTTTTGAGGGGGTGTGGGGGGTTAATTTAGATGCGGTCGTAATTGTTTCAGTGGTCAGAAGTTTTATAGTGTGGACTGGAATGTAAGAGGATTTTGATTGCCAGTTAGCAGATATTTTGTATGGATGGAAATCAACTTTAAACTGATCCACTGCAGTAGAAGCTTTAGTTCCATTCACTTTAGTTCAGTTTAAATCTTTGCTGTCCTGAGAGACAAACTCGGTTTGCAGATATGGTTTAATAAAAGCACACAATAAAAAAACGCATAGTAAAAAAGCACAATAAAAACACATAACTAATCATCACAACAAATACCATACAAGACAAACATCAGTTGATAGGACCAGATGGGGAGTTAATTGCTAGTTATAGTGCAATAAAATGACACATCAGTGCACAATACAAAGTGAGTACACATGCACGAGAGGCTACATCATTTCATGTGCAAATTAAGCAATCAAAATGTTTTACTGTTGAGTTTATGCAGAAAGCAGGCTGTCCTCTAAAGTGTGTGTGTGTGTGGGGGGGGGGTCGACGGTCAACCTCTGTTTTCTCAAAGCCTCCCTCCACAGTGTCAAGTGAGCTCATCCGACTCGGGACGAGACGGAAAGAAAAAAAAATCACTGTGATGGCATCTGCGCTCTCCAGCCCCTGTCTCCTCCACCATCTTTTATTAAATATCTGAACCGTGAAGAGCAGGCTG
>NW_027281255.1:385000-400000 GCF_046629955.1 Centroberyx affinis | reverse complement strand
TATTATAGCTAATCTGTGATATTTTCATACAAATATTTCAAATTCTATATCTCCAGTTGATATAAGTGATGTGTTTCCGGTTTGTTTGGAATAAACAGAAGAAGAAGAACTGGGTAGTTGGCATGAGCAGCTATAGCCACCATGGCTGAACAGACGAAGAAAAGAGAAACTGCATCAACAGAAAATCCAAGCTCCGCCCACACTGTTTTGATTGACAGGTGATCTCTGGGCGGTGCAGTGCAGAAACACCACAGCAGTGAGGCTGAGCAAACAAAGATGTCGCCAAAATAAATAATGAGGATCTCTTGGATTGGACCCTGGTCATCATCATTGATCTTCAAAACACAGAAAGTAGTCACTGCTGTTTTCCAGTCATTCTGACAGTATTTCTGACCATGCGGTCGTGTTGCGGTCAGTCGAGGGCGACGCCCCAGACGAGACCGCCGCCCCGCCTCGGGATCGGAAGCCTTCAGGAGCGGGTCGATCCTCAAGGTCCCGGCTCGGCGGGCGGCGTGACTTTGCGGCGGGGCGAGTCGCGTCAAAGTTACACTCCCCGCATCTCAAGGTCTTTGGCAAGCCGACGCTGCCAGCAAACCGCCGCGGAGAGGCGGGTGCTTTGCCTTCACATTATCCGATCCAGAGCGGGGCGGCAAATGAAAGGAAGGAAAACAAGGATGTAAGACAGAATGACAAATAAAAGCGGAGGGAGTTGAGATTGGCAAATCAAAGGAGGAAACAAAACAAACACAATGAAAGGAGGATATTGAAATGAAAAAGTACTGAGAAACATAGAGAGACCCTGCAGCTGACTCTTCTTTTTTCTTTAATTAAAGGTTTCTTGTTTTTGTCAGATATGAAAGCTGACAATAGCCCGGCAACAAGGCGGACTCAAGTCAGTGAACTGTCATGTTTTACATCTGGTCTCATTTCCTGCTGGAGGCGGATTGAGAGATGCAGGATCGCCTCAGGAAGGAAGCGCTATCAGCCGGATATTGAGCGAGGATGCTCTGCAGAGTCATTAGGAAGCAGCACGAGCTAAAACAGGAAACAAACCAGCCCCTCGTCTCCCGGGTTACCGTGGTGACAGGCCCTACTAATCCACTGACACACTGACTAGATCGCTATCTAACTCTGGATTCAATTAGCTGGGCCTGGTTGGGAAGAGATAAAGCGGCATTATTAAGACCTTGATATAGTAATGAGAGGGGATCGGAGGCATATGTTTGATACTGGTTAGGAGTCGAGATAAGCGATGAGAGATAGAGCGAGCTTATCAGTGACATTGGAGGGAAGGAGATTAGTCTCAGAGCATTAGTGGCAGTGAAACATGATACAGCGGTTAATGATGTGTAGCGAACGGGCTTACATCTTCCTCTGTTTTGAGCAGGGAAGAAGAAAACGAAGAAGAATCCTGCTAAAGCTCCTTTGCTCGATAGCGCTGTGAAGATGAAATTCTCTCTCTCTCTCTCTCTCTCTCTCTCTCTCTCTCGCTTGTCCTCGGCGTATAATGCCTTTTGACAATTACACAGACACGCCATTCATCTTTTATGGCGCGCTAATTGTGTTTACCGGCGGTCGGGGAGGCTTGTTTGTTGGCTGCCGTCACTCATACGCCGACACATGCCGGCTTCCTCCGAGGAGGAGGCTCCGTCCTCCTGTCACCCGACACACACACACACGCCAGCTGGTGGTTTGATCTCGACAGCGATCCCTGAAAAAAAGAGCTTCCCGCGGCGAGGAGCTGCTCTCACAACCAAAAACCTCTCGTCATCCAAAATACATCTTCAGATACAAGAAAAAGATTCGGGAGCAGACAGAAAGCGATCGGCAGGTGCTGCTGCAAGAACTGATTCAAAACTAAAGCCAGAGTCCGAGGCTCTCTGTTGGGATAACAAGAGGTTTTCTCATGGAGATTTTTGCACATCCAACTATCTCTGATGCAGGTGTGTTGGAAAGTATCACTTCAGTCTTGAGAAAAGAACAAACAATTCTTACAACAATGATCTTAAATAGATAATGCTCCGCCCATTCTGTGTGCACAGGTGTGGGACAGTTATTCTCCTGTGGGAGTGTCTCTCAATTATTGAAAGTGACATGTGTACAACCTGTCGCATTATAGTCCACACATAAGAAAAAGAAAAGAAAAACAGGAACAAGTGAGACACCACGTCACATACTTATATCTATTTACAAAAATATTTACAGAAATTGCATATCTAATGAATGAAAACATCGGCCTTGCAGCTTTCATAAGTCATTCAGAATTGTGCAATCATATGAAATACTTGTATCTTGAGTGCACCATAAATATGTCTATTTGACCTGATAGCAACAGGTAACAGCTTTTATTTTACATTGGCGATCTGAAAAGTTTCGGTTTGAATCAGCCTTCATCAGGTCGAGCCTTTAACTTTTGCTATTACGACAGAGTGCCTTGAATCCTCTGTGTTTTTACAGTACAAAATAGTTTATATTCTCTCCCAGTTCACTTCTATCCATTTTTTGCCACTAAAACATCTTGTAAATGGATTGGTGGCACCAGTGTGCGCCACTATGAAGTCAAATCACCGTGTGAATTATTGATATGTTCTTGTATGTTCTTGCGTTTATTGTCCTCGGTGAACAAAGTGACTCTGATTTCATGATTAAACCTTTAAAACCTGTCCTGGGGGCCACAGTCCTCTCTACAGAGCCAACAGGACTCTGTTATGTGTCTCCCCAAAGGCAAAATAAATCAAATCCCCTTTGTGTTTTCTTCAGAGACGCCCTTTTCCTTTCTTCCCCCCCGCCCTCCGTTACCTTAAATGCCTCAAAATTTACAAGCTTGTCAGGTAAGAGAGGGAGGAAAAGTCCCTTAGGACCCCTGTGGGTTGAGGATGGAGACTGGTTGTGTTCCCCTTCCTCCGCTCTCTCTCTCTCTCTCTCTCTCTCTCTCTCTCTCTCTCTCTCTGTCTATACATCTGATTAGTGGTATTGATCTTAGTGTGGATTTAGAAGGATGTTTTTGGATCAGAGACAGTTGGGTTACAATAGTGATAAAATTCCAGACCTCCAATACAGCAAACCTCTTTCTCTCTGTCCCTTTCGCTATTTCTCTGTACTGATCATAATTATAACCTATTTTATTTGTAAAACACTTTTCATTTAAAGCAAATCTCACAGGACGACCAGAAAACATTCTTTAAATAATCTCTCACAAACAAAGGGGATTGGGAGAGTCTTGAAAGTTTTTCTTCCAAAGCAGAGTGCAGGCCGGAAAGTGAGTTTTGAAAAACAGAAAAAAAAAATTGTTGACTCATTGCTATTGATCAGCAACCCAATCAACCCCCCATAGGTGATTCTGTGCTATTGGGCTTTATTGGCCTTTAAAAGCAGGTAAAACCCAACAGGAGATAAAAACAAAGACAAAGCAATGGGCTTAGAAGAAAAGGCAAGGTATTAAGTAATTCCTAGAAAATGTCTCTCTCTCTCTTTCTCTCTTTCTCTCTTTCTCTCTCTCTCTCTCTCTCTCAAATTCAAATTCAAATCTGCTTTATTGGCATGACAGAAAGGATATATATTGCCAAAGCATTTGCAAAGGATAAAGTCAAATAAATAATGAATAATAAAAAATCAATTCTACTCTCTCTCTCTCTCTCTCTCTCTCTCTCTCTCTCTCTCAATCCAAATAAGCTTTATTGGCATGACTGTTAGGATACAATGTTGCCAAAGCAGTATTGACTCTGTAGTCAGATAATATGGCATGTCATACATTAAAATGCAAAAAGGAAACAAAGAAACAAAGAAAAGGATGCAATATTAATTAAGGATGGAGACTGGTTCTCTCTCTCTCTCTCTCTCTCTCTCTCTCTCTCTCCTTCCTCCTGATCTCTAGTTGTTGATCATCGGTGATCATCTATCAGTGTCTGCCGCTCAGCTCTGACCTGATGACTAAGTCTACCGGGATATTGAGTGTTGAGAAATGAAGTGTGTGTGTGTGTGTGTGTGTGTGTGTGTGTGTGTGCGCGTCACTTCTCAGACGTTAGCCCCCCCCCCACTGCCATGTCTAGCGCTCTCATTCCACCTCAGTCTTCAGGGCCATACAGAGGCAATTGACCATATCAGCTCTTTATGTGCTTCACTGTTGCACAACCTCCACAACATGCAGGCCGCCGCATTCCTGAGGGGCTCAAGGTAAGAGGCAAGGCACCTCCGTCCCTCCCTGTGTGTGTGTGTGTGTGTTTCTTTTCCTCCATGTCTGAGACCCACAATGCATTACTGCCTGGTTTGTTCAACAAACGGTGCGGGGCGAAAGGTCGAGCCCTGAGGAATGCCTGCTGGCAGGACTCAAAAGATGTTTTCAGAAACAAACAGAGACAAACCTCTGACTGACAGCTGGACTGTGGCAGAGCGAGATCCAAACAAAACTGACAGACGATTTCGCTGGAGAGGTGTGTGTGTGTGTGTGTGTGTGTGTGTGTGTGTGTGTGTGTGTGTGTGCTTGTGCATCTGGATGGACGCGCTATATGCATTCGCGCAACAAAGTATGGTTAGACCGATTAATCGGGCCGATATTGGACTTTTTAAAACTCAGATATCAGTGTTATCCACCTCCAACACGATGGAGCTTTCTCCCTGACAGAATTTACTGAATGTTTTTATTATTATTTTTTCAGATTTCAGATGGCTGACCAAAGAAATCCTTCCAATGTAGAGTGGGTGTATCTGGAGTGTCAGTCTGTAAAACCTGTAATGAAATCTTTGTCAACACCTTAAAGAGCTGCTAACCCACTTAGAAGAATTTCATGAGTTTCAATGGAGAGTTTTAGTGTCCCATGATGATCTAAATGCTGTTTCAGAGGCTTTTCCACCCTGATAAATATACAATTCTGGGGGAAAACACTGAATCCTTGTAATTTCTTTGGCATGAAAATGAGTGAAATTAAAGGTACCGAATATCGTTGGCCTTCAAAAACCCATAACGGTCGAACCCTATAGTGCTAAAGGTGTACTTGAGTGCATGAGAAAAGTGCATTTCCACAGGAAAGGTGCTCCGGAGATAAGGACGGTATTGACAAGGCCGGTGTGTTCACCCCAAGGCCAAATACCTGTCTGTGTGTACCGAGGGTCAGCCCTTGTTTACCTGAGCGCTCGGAGGTCGCCGCGGCTGTGGGAACCTCCTCCGCCTCCTGGTTAGGCATTACAGGAGCCGGACACACACACACACACACACACACTCCACATTCCTTGGAGGGATGCTGAGACATGTGGCACGTTGTGTCTGAGGGGGGAAATGTTTAGCGGCGCGTTGGATTAACGTCACGCAACGAGACACTGTGGGGTTTTCTCACATGGGTGTCATGTATTTGATTATCGGCTAATGCGTGTGTGTTTGACGTACTGTGGGCTAGCGTTGACACAAATGTCAGCCGGCGCTCAGTGCACTGATGCTATGAAAGGGAACCATATGTGAGAAAATATGGTGTAAATGTGTTGTTTGACCTGGTTTAGCTGTGAGGTTTTAAATAACCGGTTTTTAACATTTTTCAAGATATTTTTTTTGATCCAGGGAATATCGACTGAAAACGCTGTGCTTTACACTCATACAGTTACACCTATTCACACAGTAGTAGCAGTAGTAGTAGTAATAGTAGTACCAACAGTAGTAGAAGTGTTTCTAGTTGTAACTCTATTGATTCTTACAGTGGGTGAGAGGGGGAGGAAAAGGGCATTCAAGGTTGAAATCAATCCTGCCAGATGTCGCTTCCAGCGGTGGCACAAGTCACCATGTGGACCAGCAGGATCCAGTTCCACTTCAGACAGACCGCCGAGCCTGCTGGGAAAGAACAGGGGAGGAGAAGGAGGAGGAGTGGACAGAGAGAGAGAGAAAGAGAGAGAGATAGAGAGAGAGATGGAGAGAGAGAGAGAGCGAGCGATGGATCCAGTGGTCTTGTCCACTAATGCCCTCTGAATCTCAGCATCTCAGCTTCACATCCCATCGCTGTCATTGTGTGTGTGTGTGTGTGTGTGTGTGTGTGTGTGTGTGTGTGTGTGTGTGTGTGTGTGTGTGTGTGTGTGCACCCGCCTGCTTGTGTTCTCTCTCTCTGTCCGTATGAACTGACCTGTGAGCTACCTTTTGAATCTCTCACTGCAGCGTTGCTTTATTTGATATAACATAAGTCACTTCATTTCTCTCTCTGTCTCTCTCTCTCTCTGCCCCCCCCCCCCCCCCCCCCTCCCTGCTTGGAAAATCCTCTCCATATTAGGGTAGTAAGATGAGGTTTGTGGTGATGGGGGCGATTCCCCCACGGCTGCAAAATATCACTTTCTCCCCGTCGGGGGGAGGAATTACTGACACGCACCACAAAAACCAAGTGGCCCGGGTCTAGGATTTCAGGGGCCCGCAGATTCAAAACCCTCCATTCGAGAGGAGCGTATCGTTTACAAAGCCTTTCCAGGGATAGCAGTTTTTATCGGCGAAAATGACTCACGACTCGGAATTTTTAAAAAGCAACCCGTGCCTCTTCAGAAGATGTGTTTTTTGGTGATTTAGCCTCATTTGGGTGGAGAGCGAGCCGTCTCGCCGTCACGCGGCCTCGCAGCAGTGTGGAACGTTCTGGGCTTAGCGATAATTAGGGGGTTGCCCCCTCTCTCAAAAAATCATCACGGTTTCGAAAAACCAGATATTTTTCCCCCCTCGTATCCCCATCAAAGCCGGTTTAATTTGTGCCCTGATGAATGATTTTTGTGATGCCAACAATATTTCAGTCGAAAGGTTGCGGTGACCTCAAATGATGATGGATGGCATGGAAAAGGCACGGAGAGAAACAGAAGGACAAGGGCGAAAAAGAGCTCATAAAATAAATATATTGTACTGAAAAATATCATATAATTCATATTATTTGGATTGGAGAGGGCAGGAAGGTGGAAATGTGACGTGTGGAAATGTGTGTGTCAATATTTCTGTCTCTCCATGTATATATATCTTTTTTTATCTTGCTTCTTATGTGTTCTTGATATTTTTTTACCCTGTCTCTTATGTGTTTCCTGCCTGAATGACGTGAGATCAAGAATTCCAATGCATTTTTATGTAAATGGATAATAAACTTGAAAAATATAGGAAACCTTGCTCTCTTTTTAGCTCTCGAAACATACAGGGAATGCTCTGGGAACTATTTTATTGAGAAACAGTTTTGTTTTGCAATATACTCATTTGGTTTATACTGAATTACGTTGCCTGCAGTGCTAATTCAGGCTAGATTCAGTTTAAATGCATGAAGAGAGACTTCCACTGTGGCTTCTACAATGAAAACTGCAGGTTATGAATTTATGAAACTCCTGGCATAAATATTCACTCATTACAGTGACTTCAGCAGTAACGGTTTCATAGCAACGTAACAGTTTGCTGCCGGGGCAGACAGACTACAGTCCGTTACGACTCCCGCTACTCTACTGCATGAAGCCACTCGCAGCAAATTGCAAGTGACCGGCTCACACACCACGGCTGTTAGGATTAACTGCCGTGAAGCCAGCCCCTCAATACACACACACACAGACACACACACACACACTCACACACACACACACTCACACACGAACGTCCCATTTCCATCCACATTTGCGAAGCCACAGACGCACAGTGCTGCTATTCACACAGTAACGAGCCTGAGCGATTGAAGTCACTGAGGTACTTAAAGAGAGAGAGAGAGAGGGAGAGAGAGAGAGAGAGAGAGAGAGAGAGAGAGAGAGAGAGACGGAGTGTGACCTGTGATCTGATCAGCTGCAGAGAAACCAGAAGTGGTCCTCGATGGGTAGAGAGCATGACACTAACACTGCTGGAGTACTTTTTACAGTCATGTGATTTTCTTAATGCAGGCTGGACACAGTCTGTGTGTGTGTGTGTGTGTGTGTGTGTGTGTGGTGTCTGGTCCTTCACAGTGGTCAAGATGAGAGATGAGAGGGGCAGGGAAGATCAAAGGAGGTTGAATGAAGACATGAGAGGCAGCAGCAGTTAAATCCACCTCAAAAGGGCACAAAAAGGAATCTAGGAAAACACATTACCCAAATAAGGATTCAGTCAAACTACCCTGCTGCAAGATAGAGTTAAAGGTGCAGTGTGTGGCATTTTGACATCAATCAATCATTGCCACAATAACTTTGAGACATTAGTATAATTACCGTAAACAAACAAGACCATTGGAGAGAGCTTGGCAGCCTCTACTCTGCATTTTACATTGTGAGCCACCTGGTCGGATTTAGCAGGATTTAGCTGGATTGCTTTACAGCACAAAGGAAGATTGCTTTACGGCACAGAGGGATATTGCTTTGCGGCACACAACAAGAACTATTTTTACTTTGGAAACAATACATAACTCTATTCCCGTTCCACTATTCTAGCTGCACAATCTCGACTTTTGTCTGAATGCATTTTGGCTTTTATCCTTCTTCTTGCTCTTCAAAACAAACGGAGCGACACCAGGAGGGGGAGGGGCAACATACAGAAAGCAACAGGGTTTATGGGAAATGTGGTCGTAATTTTGAGAAACACAAAATGTAGAGCCTTTAAACTGTGAGTTTAATCAGAAACTGCTCCCATGCACCGCTGCCTGGGTTGAGGGTTTGATTCCCACTGGGGCCGCCCCTTGACTAAAAACGTATGCAGCCGTGATGCTGTGAAGCACTTTGGATGAAAGCCTCCGCCAAATGGAGCAACTTATATGTTTATATGTGAAAACTGCAGCTGCGGCGTCAGGGGAGCTCCGGGTCTCGATTGAGAATCCATCAGCGAGCGAAATGAAACGCTATCTCGTCCCAGAAGCGGCGCTCGCCCCGGCCCTCGGGGCAGGCCGCGTTATATCGAGGAGGTAAATCAGAAACACACCCTGGGATCTCCCCCCAGAAAAATTGATTTGTTTTTCCTCCCCGCTCAGAGACGGGAAGGAAGAGTTGAACAGCGAGGGAGAGAGAGAGAGAGAGAGAGAGAGGAAGAGGAGGAAAGCGAAAGGAGAGAGACAGGGGAAGAGACAGGAGGAGAGAGGGTGATGATTAAATGGAGCGTGGACGTCTAAGGGAGAAAGATAAGGATGGAAAGAGACAGAAAGAGAGAGAAAGAGGGAGAGAGAGAGGCAGAGGATTGTGTATTTCAGATTTTTAGGGCCAGGCCCGACGGTGAACCTTCGCTTATTCAGTCACATTATGTCATCCAGACAAAGCACCTGATTCTCTCATCATCTCACTCTGTCTCATAGACGAGACTAGACTGCCTCTCCTCCCCTCCTCCCCTCCCTCCCTCCTTTCCTCTATATCCCATCAGGGTACATGCATGGCTTTGTGATCACTTGTCTGGGGAAAGACGAGGAGGAGGAGGAGTAAGGGATAAAGGGGAGACAGAGGAAGATGTAATAGCGCCGAGAGATGAATGAGTGAAAAAAATATGAGCTGGATGGGGAAAATGAGGGCGGGGGCGATAGAGAGAAACGGGAGGAGAGGTGGAGGTGGAAGAATGAACAGGAGAAGGGTGAGATAAGGGAGAAGGAAGCGGAGGAGAGAGGGAGAATATTAAGAGCTGAAAGTGGATAGAGAGAGCAGGGGCGAAGGGAGACGGAGTAGCCTTGCTATGTTAGGAGATCAAAGCGGGGCTTTGCAGCATTTTGCAACAGCATGTAAAGATATATTCTGTGAACGCCTCCTGCATTACTCTGCTCAGTTCACACTGTATAGCGCTCAGCAGCAGGCCAGGCAGGCGTCTACTGGCTTCAGCAGGTTACATTTTGAAGTTTTAGGCATTTAAAGTGGTAATCTTTAATTTTTCTTTTCGTTTTGTGTGACCTCATAAAAGACGTTTTTTGGCCATACCTCAAGAATTCATATGCTAATTATGACAAAATTTCACACAAATGTCTAATAGGATAAAATGATGAAGTGATGACATTTTATATCCAAAAGTTCAAAGGTCAACTTCACTGTGACATCATTATGTTTTGCTTACCACTTTAGCTGAGAAAACGATCTTGGGTCATTCTACAAAAACGGTGGAAGTGCAGTGACTTACTTTTGCAGACACCAAAATCCTTTAAGTTGACCTAATAATCACATTAATGATAAAATAATAATGATAAAATGCGCTGCACTTCTCAGAGATCACCTGTCAATCAAACAGTGTGGGCGGAGCTTGGATTTTCTGTCGATGCAGTTTGAGTTTCTCTTTTCTTTGTCTGTTCAGCCATGGTGGCTATCGCTGCTCATGCTAACTACCCAGTTCTTCTTCTGTTTATTCCAAACAAACCGCAACACTACTTTAACTGATGCTCTTACAATACAAGGGAACTTACAGAGTTCAGTAGCAGGATGAGCTTCAATATCGAGATCAGCAGCATTATAAGCAGCCAAGGAGGTCAAGGTTCAGAGCCAAAGTGCGCTGAGACAGATTGTGTAAGAGAGGAAATATGTCAAATAATAAGAGCTGAGGAGTGGGGGAAGTTGTTCTGATGAGTTGATAAGAGCGAATAGAGCCGGTAGAGGAGGAGTACATGGGACAGGGGAGAGGGGGTGTGACTCAGGGGTTTGGAGGGTGATGTGAGCTACTTTTTGAAGCGAAGAGCCTAGACAAGAAAGTTGGAATTGGCTCTGCAGTTTTGGCTGGAGAGAGAAGGTCACTCCGCCGATCAAAGCAACCATGCAGGACAAGCCGTTATCGGAAACAGGTTGTTTTATGTGGCAATTTGGCAACTTTGCTCGGCAACCTCTTCCACTCATATATGTGCAAAGTCGGCATTTAAGTTGAAGAGTTTCGTTCCAAATTGAGATAGCCATCATTTGAAAAAAGTTACGTCCACAGCAACTTACTTAACTCCAACTTTTACCAGCTGGATATTTTTCAGGATATTGTGAATAATGAACTTGAGATAATGATTCTTTTTTTTTTTTTTTTTAATAGAGCGCTTTATCTGCTGAACCGCAGGCTGCTTCAAGAGACAGGCTATTACTTCAGACCAGGCTCCTATTGGAGGCTTTCTGGTGTTATTCTACAGCCAGCGGGCAGCAGATGTGGCTGCTTGTTATTCACTGCAGGTCGCGGCACTTGACTACATACTTAACACTCACTATCACCATCCTTCTGCTGGTGCTGACCGGCGAGATGAGAGCGTCGATAAAGGCTCCTTCGCTTCCTCTCCTCCTATCTGCTTCCTCCTCTTCCCCTTCATCCCTCCCTCACACCCAAAGCCATGTCTCCCCACCTCTCTTTCTCGCTTAATTCTTCCTCATTTTAGATTTTTTTGGTTTATTCAGTTTTGTTGTCGCCGTTGTGGGAGAGCGTGAGTTCCTAAGCTGTTATTTTCCTGTCTTGTTGAGATGTTTCATTGAATAAGGTCAAAAGTCAAACTCCCAGCAGTCAAAAGAGGGAAGGAAGTGTGATTTTTAAAGTGTCGATGTGATTTTGCCCATCTCGTCTTTCTTAAACATGCCATGTTTTTGGGGGTAGAAGGCATGAGAAAGCAAAGAGTTTCTCACATACTTTTATCTCTGGTTTGGTTTCTCTGAGCGATCCCCGTTTATCCCCCCCGGCCATTTGACGCCTAAACGCTTCGCTCTCATGGCTTTCCCTTGATAAACAAAAAAAAAAGTCTGTTTCAGTGGAAATGTGTTGTGCTGAACGCTGAACGCTGTGCTAATGGTTGCACTAACAGCGCAGAGATACGCTCGGCTGGAAAAGTTGACTCTATCCGCACGCCGTCCAAGGTCTCGTCTTGTCTGAGATGGATTTCATTTCTCCCCCAAGGTTTTGTGTTTGTAAGGGCTTTACTCTGCATATTGATGTTACCAAACCTCTCTGCAGCGGTTTCAGCGGAATTATTAAGTGTGGGTGTGTGCGTGTGTGTGTGTGTGTGTGTGTGTGTGTGTGTGTGTGCACAGATATAGCCATTGTAGAGTTCCCACATTTTACTGCATACTTGCTGAACTGCCTGCTGCAAACTGGTTCCATCCCCAAGAGGAACTGTTTGGATAAATCAAGTTTTGCACTCTTTTTTGCACTCTTTTCAATTGTTGGAAGATAAATGGAATGGTCTGGTCTACAATAGTCTACAATATATTAATTTGGTTTAATTGTATAACATTTTGGAACAATTATCTACAGCATTAATGCAGGATAGATGCAGGACACACACACACACACACTCTCTCTGCGATTCACATGAGCCCCAACACTCATTTCTTATAATTTGCTCTCCCCACAAGGCAAACGATCGATCTACAACAACGCCGAACCCCTGGGCTTTCCAGGCTGCTTGCTGGCGCGCGGTGGTGCAGTGCATTCTGGGAGCGTGGAGCCAGATTGCTTAGTCGGTGTCTGGTTGGCGCTCTGTACCTCCTCGGGGCTTTTTTTTTAAGCTAAATAAGGGAAAACAAATCAATCAACGTTAAGTGCAGGGATTCGGTCCAACTGTGCTGACTCTGAGTCAGGAGAAGGCGACCTGGCAGGTGTGTGTGTGTGTGTGTGTGTGTGTGTGTGTGTGTAATTTCTCTCTTCGTTGCGTCGGTTGTGTTTGCATTAGTCGTTCGCCCGTGAGAGCCTTGTTTTCAGCTTGATGACGAGGCATTTTTTTAATTTATCCAGTTGGGTTTTGAAAGAGTTTCATAAGCACAAGAAGTCAGAGGATTTTCTCAACCCATACAGGAGCATGTGATCCTGCAACTGACGAGGTTTTCACATGGCAGTATGATATGCTGTTTGGATTACACTAGAGCTGAACAATTACTTAAAAAAAAAACGAAATTGAAATATGAACTTCTGCAATTTCCAAATCACAGAGGCTGCATTTAATTTCTTGTCCAAACTGGATTTGTGAACAAGGTGTTTTAGAGCTGCAGGTAATCTTTGGTCCATGAATAAAGTCTAATATTGGAGAAAGCCTTTCATCAGACTCAAACTCAGTAAATCCTGCACACTGACATCTATTTTTTTAACAAAACTAGTCCATACCCGGGGATGCATGTGCCACAACTACATGCAGACTTGCCAAAAATGTGCATAAACAGCGTAAATTTGGGAAAATGGAAAAATCAGCTTTGTCAGTCCCTGCCTATGCCAATGCTCAATGCCCATGTGCAGTTTCAGACTGATTGGCCAACCCATTGAGGAGCAAAATGGATGCAGACAGACAGACAGAAGGACAGAGTTTTCTTCATTTTATAGTCGGATACTTTGATTTAAACAATTTTTAAGTTCTAAAAAACTTGATTGAATGAATGAATCACAGTTTAAATCAAAAAATGTTGTCAGTATCTTTCAGCCCTAGTTGATGCTGTTATCCAAATTGCCTTACAGCACAATGAGCGCATATATTTGTAGTGTGTGTTGCTCCAGTGGGAATTGAACCTCTAACCCTGGCAGCATGCTCAGCTCACTGAGCTCCAGGTCAAAGTGAGGCTGAAGTGGGTGAGCAGGAGGCGTGCGGTCACGTTCTCCTCCTCTTCCTCCTCCTCCTCCTCCTCCTCCTCCTCCTCCTCCGGTTGGACGGTGCAGAAAGCTGCAGGTCCAGCAGCGCCTTTGATCACTTCCCTCCGAGCCGGGACACTGATTATCAAACGCTCGGGCCAAAACCTGATGCGCGCTAATCAGCATCGGAATACACAGACTGTACTTCCTCTTAAATATGCACATTTCAATTCATGCCTACATCAAACGCTCTTACTGTATACTTTGATCCTCTGCACCCCAAAATTTTATGTTTAATTTATGTATTTATCCGCTGGAAATGAATCGGGAACTGTGGAGTTTCTTCTCTGCACTGGTCACGACTTATAATTGCCCTGTTTAACAGAGGCTAATGGAGGAGAAGGAGTTTTGTTTACTTGCAGCCAGTCCAGGAACCAGTCTGCTCTTTATGCACAAGTGCAAGTACCACCTCTACCTGCAAGGCCAGAGAAGGCAAGGCAAGGTAAACTTTATTTATATAGCACATTTCATACACAAGGCAAATCCAATGTGCTTCACATAAAACAGAAAAAATACATACAAAATCCTCCTAAGCCAACTTGCTCAGGGCCACACACCACAACTATTTAAAATGGCCTTAAAAAGAAGGAAAGAGAGAAAGAAAGAGAGATAGAGATAAAATAGGTAAAACATAAATAAAAGAAATAAATAATAATAAAGATAATAACACCTGTTACATCTACATACAGATGATTTGAGAACTCTGGCAAGAAGTATTTTGAAGGATTTTAATTTTGTGTTATAATTTGACTCTTCAGTTCTATATACAACGTTAGAGAAAGAATTAGCTGCATTTTGTGGATGGTTGGAGTGGAGGATAGTTGCAGGATAGATTCAGGATGGGAGGAGTTTTTTTTTTTTTTTTTTTGATGGCTGCTGCTGTAACTGTGTGTCCTCAGCCGCTCCACAGTGCAGCCTTTCTTCAGTGTTTTTGGACTGGTGTCTGCCTGACTCCGTTTCTGCGCTGCGATATCCAGCCTTTTTTATTGGGCCCGTCCCGTTGACTCTGGGTCTAGACGCAGGGCAAATAGACTGGAAAAACGCTCGCTGTCTCGTTCCAGACACATCTCTCTCGATCACTCTCGCTCCTCAGAGGGAAGAAAAAGTCTCCCCGCCCCTCCTTCTTCTTCCTTCCAACTTTTAGAGACACCGCACCCACCCCCCCTCCCTCCACCATGTCCCACCCTGACCCGAGAGGAGGAGACAGGTCGGTTACAAAGCTGTCCGTCACCCTCGTGGGCATTAGCGCTCTGTTGTCTCTGCCTTTGACCCTGCCAATGGACTGAAGCTGCTTGTCAGTCTAAATCCATTAGGAACGGGTCATAAATAATGTTGTCAGCCGCCGGGCCCCTTGTAACTCGATCCCACCATCCCTCGCCCCTGGGTCCCATCTGCGTTACCCCCCCCCCCCCCCCCCCCTCCCTCCCCTCTCTTGGAAGATCTGTGGTAATTAGGGAGGCTAATAGGCGCCCAGCTTAAACAAGGCTGCACCAAGAGCTGTTAACGCTCCGTTAAAGAGAAGC
>NW_027281255.1:370000-382500 GCF_046629955.1 Centroberyx affinis | reverse complement strand
GCAGCGGGAGAGTGAAACCTCGCTCCCCGGCCCGCGTGACTCAGCAGCAGTCACCTGTGATTCAGGGGCGACTCACAGACCCCCGGCCCAGATGTTGAACACATCCCCGCCGCTTACAGTAAATGTCACTGTTGATGGGTACAAGCGGCCCGGCTAACCGCACCGTTATTTAACCCGTGTTTTGTAACCCTTTGATGGGCGGTGGATTGCATAAGCCCGGCTGTTACTGGAACTCACTGTCTGGTGGTGCAGTTCATGTCTGGGGGAAAGCGGGAGGGGAGTCAATGTGTTCGTCTGGGGGATCTTTTTTCTTTTAGGTGATGATGACTGACTATAAAATGTGTGGTCACGCTTTTTTACTGCGTGCTTGTTGAACTGATGCTGCACTTTTGCTCCATCTCCAAGAGGAAAAAAATCAAGTTTAGCTCTCTTTTTCAGCCAGCAGAAGTTATAAGGAATGGATTGGTGACCAGTTTCTGCATCAAATGCTGCACTTTTGCTCCATACTCAGGAATCAAAAAATCAAGCTTTGCACTCTTTTGCAAGGAATTATTTGGTAACTAGTTGATCACAAGACTCCAGAGTTTTCATTATAATATACTAATTTGTATAGTTAATATACTAGAGCTGTCTGCAGTGCTGATGAAGGATAGGTGCAGGATAAATGCAGAGTATTCTGTTCTGTATTCAGCGACTGCAAGCTGATTTAAAGCTCAAAGAGCCGGCCTCTCTCTGTGACTCTAAACTGAAGATGAAGGATCGTGTGGCAGACTCAATAAGGAGCTGCCGCTGCTTTGTTTAGTCAGGATTTAAATAGGTTTGGCCTGTGAGCCTGCTGGTTTGCTATTGGACTACTGAGCGGCAAAATGTTCCTTTTCCCTTTCCCTCCTCAGTTTTGCTTTTATACTTTCTTCTGTTTTGTTTATTTGATGCTGCTTTCTTGGCCAGGTCTCCCTTGAAAAATGCATCTTTAATCTCAGGGGGTTTATTGGTTAAACGAACAAAATGAGAGATTAGATGAAACCTTAATGATGCCCTTGCGGAAATTGGGTCATTACAGCAGCAAAGGATAGGATATAGATAAGAATACAACGGATAGGACGCACTGCAGATAAAGATACAGTGTCTTCACCATTCTAATACAGAGTCCCTATTAGTAGCTCAGAATAAGCCTAAAATGAGCTGCTAATTCTGTGCTGCTGTCCTGCACACTGCCTTCAGATTTATGAATGAGGATGATTCCATTCATGAGCTTAGAGAGCTTCGTCTTGACTGAGCCGGTGGATCCATAGTGAACACTGTGGGGGATTAATAGTACTATCATTGGAGAGTCAATTAATGATCTCGACCTGTTTTTCTGGTCTGCAGGTCCCTCTGCTGGCGCCGGCGCAGAACTGGCAACCCAGCACTAACTGGCAACCATGCTGCGTTTTGCAATTGATTGCTAGAATGGAAGCACTGCAGGGATTCATTGAATTATGGATGCAGCTTTTGGTTATGAGATGGGTTTGTGTGAAAATCTGGCAACCCGCCCCTCTACCTGGCAACCCGGGTATCAGTCTCATTGTTGTTAGTGAATTTTATTGTGCAGAAATCACTTTTTACTGCATGCTTGCTGGACTAATGCTGCAAATCTGGCTCCATCTCCAAGAGGAATTGTTTGGAAAAATCAGGTTATGCCGTTTTCAACCATCAGAGGTTACAAGGAATGGAGTGGTTGAGAGACACTTAAGTTGACTTTTACAAATTGCTACCACTGTATTTGAACCGAATATTATTGTATCTACGCTGACTAGAGTGTTTTTTTTTAGGTTAGAGCTGAGTTCTGTGCACACACAGCCTGACAGTGAAGGAAGAGCTGTGGTAAAGTGGAGTCAGTCGACCTCCCTGACCCTGTCGACAGTGCCGTTAGACAGCCGATGAGGTTCACTCAGCCCCCGACCTCTAGAGGTCACACGCTCAGTCTCCCCTATCTGTCTCTCCTCTCTGTCTCTCTCTCTCTCACACACACACACACACACACACACAAACAGTCATACACACACCTCTTGTTGTCTCCCCTGAGTTCACCTATATGTAAGCACATTAAGGGGAAAAGGGGTAAGTTGAACCTGTGGGTAAGATGAGCCACCTCTCGTATCCATGCAACCATACGCAAAATTAATCATGTGATCACAGAATTAGGAAGAATAATTCATTTTTCTCAGTCTGTGATGGAGGAGAGCACATGACATGGGGAAAGTGGTGAGAGAGCCAGGTCCAGATATGTGATTTTTTTGCTATGTCAAGTGATTTCATCATGGTGAAGGTGTCATGATTATTGTATCTAATTGGAAGTAGATACGTTTGAGGCTTTGTTATATATTAATTTAAGGCTTTATAAGGTGCAATATGAGGTGCAATAAACTTAGCATACTGGACCTGGGTTGCTGTGTGAAACAGTTTTCTCATAATGATGGCCGTGGGGTAAAATGTGCCACTAGCAAGCTATGTCAAAACACCCACTTTGTTTTTAATGGGCTGTAGATAAAAAAAATGTTTTAGTTGCAGAAAATGTTTTAATTGCCATGGATTCCCAACAAGCATAAGTATACATAGCCATTACCGTTTGAATTAAATACATATTAAATTGGCACAAAATGTACAAAATGTAAATTGGCTCATTTTACTCCGTTCTCCCCTGAGCTCAGCGTCCATCTACCACTTCAAATGCCTCAGGTTAAAAATAAAATGTTCGATTCTGTTCTATTCTATAACTACTGGCTTTTACTTAAAGCACAGTCATTAATTTAGTTGTAAATGATACTTGAAGACGTGTAAATTTACTTTTTACCTGTAAATATCCCATCCGTATGTAACTTACATCAGTTTGATCCGACTTGCTATGATGTATTCTATGAATTTAGGGTGATAAAATAATATATATCAGGCTAAAAAAAGGTGAATCAACTGAGGTTCTGTAGGTTTATCCTTCACTTTGCCCCTGCTTACAGTCCTACAAGCCCTTAAAGGGACATTCCATGCATTTTGGACGTGAGTATTTCCTGATCTGTCCCTTTAAGGGCCGGTCAGGAGGAGTCTGGTTTATAGGTTATGGCTGCAGGGACAACAGGGAAATATGCCTCATTACCAACCAAAGAGCCACAGCCGCTCGGCGTTTGAAGTGGCCGGTGCTTTTGGCTTTCACTCTCAAACAGTGATTCACAAATGATCCTTGAATGACTCAGCAAGTCCATTCCTCCCGACCCCCGGCTGCCTTTCAGCAGCCGTCAGCTCCACAAAAGGAAAATTCAATCGATTCTGCCGTTTGGCTTGATGGAGGCTGAGGATTAGTGTGGTGGAGCCCTCTGCTGGTGGAGCCGAGGTGGAGGAGTGTGTGAGCTCTTCATGTTGAATTCTTCATGTTGGGTTACACACAAAACCACCTGACTTCTGCTCAGCCCGGGTCTCTGGCTGAAAAATCCTTCTTTACCCTCTTCATTTACATCTGAAAAGGATTCATCAGGATCAAATCTTTCGCCTGAACCTGAGTCTATTTCAGGGCAAGAGGAGGTGTTTTTAATACTTTGTAGACTGACATAGAATCAGTTTTATCCTCTCAGATCGAAATACATGAGATGATTAAAGAGGAGGAGATCTCTGACCCCAGATCAGATTATCAGTGATCAAATTATGATAATAAAAAGCACAAATAACAACAAAACAAGGGTCAGGTAAGCACATCTCACCTCACAATAACGAAAGAAACAAACACCAACAACAACATTAATCAAGATGACAAGCAAAGATGACGCAACTGGACTGGACACTAGAATCTAAACGACAACCGAAACATGCTGGAAAACGGCAACAAGCAACAAGAAAATGTATAAAATGACAAATAAGGGAAATAAAATTAACTGGTTGCACACTTTATCAAAAAGATGAGATGCTCACCATTTGAAAAAAACAAATCTCTCTAGTCAAGCAGGTTTTGGGGTTATTACTAAAGTCATGAGTCATCCCAAGACCTTTGCGTATGTTTTCTGAGTCAATAATGCGTAAAATGATCAGCAGTTTAGTCGTCTGACCAGTTAGCTAAGTGGACAGGCGTAATGGGCTGTCCTCCTCCTCCTCCTCCTCCTCCTCCTCCTCCTCCTCCTCCTTCTCTGATAATAAAAAGCGGCCCGGGGCTCCAGGCAGTCTGGCCGACACCAAATCAAAAAGCCATTAATCCAGCGATCTACATTAATTTGTTTCTCAACAAGCAGATGGCAGGCTCGATTGAACCCAAACAGACACGTGTTGTGCGCAGCATGTGAAATGGGCTTCGTCCCCCGTGTGACAGAGGCCAGACAGGTCTGAAGAAGCTCATACCTGATGGAGACTTCAGTTGGTGCACAGCTGAGGGCTTTGTAGGTTTAGAGCAGTGATTCTCAACCTTTTTCATATCATGGACCCCTAATTTAGCCCACATTAGAGTCACAATTGACCCCCATTTGATGACATGTATTGTAGGTAGAGAGATAACAGAGAAACTATGATCAAAACACTCATTCTTCTACATTCTCTAATGGTGTTAACCTTTTGTAAATGAAATAATCCTGAAGTTTAACAATTCATCAATTCGCTGTGGACCCCCTGGAACCCCCTCAAGGACCCCTGGTGGTCCCCGGACCCCACGTTGAGAACCGCTGGTTTAGAGCATCATGTTTAATGTCAGCTTAGGTCTGCAAATACTGGTATCAGTCTGCAAAAATCCATAACTATGAACTTATTCGCCCGCATTCCTCTCATATTTTAACTGGTAACTTTTAACTATCATACCAATGTGTACTTTATGTGGTAGTTTTCTGTGTTGTTCTTAAGTCATTTTTGTGCGTTTGTCTGATGAGTTCCCAGAATCGAATCGCCCCTCGTGGATATATAATTTATTTTTTTACTGAATTGAATTGAACGTTTTGACCTCCAGTCTTCACAGGCTTGATAACGCTTCTCTAATAAAAGTCAATTTTGTGAACTAACAAGCTTTCTCCCTTGGCGCTTTACTTTTCTCCCTCCCTGTTGGAGTTTTACTTACTTTTGTCTTTTTTTCTTGCACCGCATTTGGCATTTGCTTTTAATGAGAAGTATGCTCAAAATAAAATATGTTATTATTATGATTGTACAGGGGGGAGAACGCCGAGTTTAGTAGCAATTAAAGCAACATTACTGCGAGAGAGAGAGAGAGAGCCTCCCAGCCCGGTCGGTGCTGACAACCAACCAGGACTAGTGAAACTCAGCGGCTGACTCATCTTGATTTAATGAACAGTAAGCCAGTAAGTCAGATGCTGTAAGGAAGTGTGACTAATCTGTGGAGGCCAGCGGTGAGTCACAGCAACACAGATCATGTCCTCATGATATGGCTTTTGTTGGAACCAGTTTGGGGAATAATTTGAAACTGCTGGGGAACCACTTGACGGGATTCTGGCAAGTCCGGTCGTTTTCTTGATAGGGATCTGCTTGTGTGTGTGTGTGTGTGTGTGTGTGTGGGTGTGTGTGTCAGCGTGCATCTGTATCCCTGCATTCCCTCTAGCTGAGCGTCCCCACCCCCCCACCCCCCTTGCGTCTCGGTGAAGCCGGGGATAGCTAATGACACGGTAGCCTGTTTGCCTTCCCTGATTTATTTGTGTGTTTTTTTTGCGGGTGGGCGGGGCTTCCAGAAGTCTAGTGGGGTGATTACAGAGCCCTGCGGCATCCCGGGAATAGACGGGTGTCAGCCGGATGCCCCGGGGGGACGCTTGTTAAAGGGGCTGCCGTCCGCCGCCACCAGAGCGGGAGAAGTCGGCGATCCAGACTTGCAGGAGCGCTTCATTTCGGAGCGGCTAGCGGCTCCACAGGCTCCTCGCAGGGCGTCGGGGGTTTGAATGTCACACAAATATCCGCCGGACATTTTTAATTAACGGCTACCGCTACATCCCAGGCTTTTCTTTCTGCTTTTTCATTTTTTCTCATCATTCATCGGCTCTTGTGTGTTATCTCAGTCGGACAGAGCGAACCTGGATGGATGGGAGGCGATAAGTGTGTGTGTGTGTGTGTTTTTTTGTTTTGTTTTTGGAGAGCGATTTGTGAAGCATTGGATGAATCTGCTGTTGAATTACAGTAGGAAGGTGAGAGGCGTGGTGAGCTCAACACCTAGGTTCACTCAGGGGCTGGTAGTGAGGTTGTGTGTGTGTGTGTGTCAGTCAGTGTATGTGTGTGTGTGTGTGTGTGTGTGTGTTTATGTGTGTGTGTGTGTGTCCTTCTGCTGACATGATGTCACAGGCTCTGCGGCCTGCGAGCCAGACGCTGCCTCACATGCTGTGGTTATCATGGTAAGGTGAGATAGTGCATGCATGTGTGTGTGTGTGTGTGTGTGTGTGTGTGTGTGTGTGTGTGACTGCTTCAGCATATGTCCCAGCCTACAGGAAGTCTGCACTTACTTTCTGAGCGGTGCAGATGATGGGTTGAACACACCGGTTTGGTTTAGATTATTTATGGTATTTGTGGTATTTTATTTCGGCAATAAAACATAGAGGAGAGGAGATAAAACAACAGCGATAAAACACACTGATAAAAAAAAAAAAAACACATACAATACATGACTGACTTTTATATACGTAATAAAATATATATGAAGTGCCTTTATTTAGAGAACACAGAGATTAAAAACGCCGGCGTGTTGTGGGAGGCTCAGCGCCAAAAAGCCCTCGGTGTTGTTTTAGCCTTTCTAAATAAAGACATTTTATTTGAACAGCTCAGTCATGCTTGAACCTGAACTTTATATTGTAAATATCAGTCTGTGATTGATATTCCATGTTGTAAATATCAGTCTGTTCTTACAAAATGATCGCTGGCATGACAGTAAAGCGCATTATGAGCAACTTTTAAAGTTATGAGTCTTATGAAAACTTATGAAATATAGTTATATATGCAAGGACAGAATCACCTGTGTGTTTTTTTAAATATGATCTGATGGATTTCAGATAGCAAAATTTTGGAATGAAGCACCTGAAACCTAGTCAAAGATGCGTACATCATCCATTTGGACACAGTTAAAGGAAAAATCCGCCCTAAAACAGTTTAAGACAGTTGAAAAAAAAAATATTGGCAATATACCTTGAATTTCTGGGTCCATGTTGTTGTTTGGTGTATTTCTCTTCTTCCCATGGATAACTGGCCAATCATAGACGATGAGTTTGATATCAGAAAATGTTTCAGGATCTAAAACATCAGAATCAAAGAGCGAGGGCTTCTTTCTAGAGCCGCCATTTTGCACCGAGAGACGTTCAACAATCATACAGGGAGAAATCCATCATAGAAGAGGAGAGAGACCAGTTTCTCCACCCACAGGAGCAGGAGAGAGACCAGAATGCACTGCAGCAGAGAGACAGGTTGAGGGTTTCTCTTGCGTGGCTTTCACAACTTTTCTCAACCGGGAAAAACTCTCTCGCTCTCTTGCTCTTACTGTCACTATCGCTATTTCTACACCTAATACTCACAGATGACTGTGCCCAACAACAACGATTTCACACCTGTTCTCTGGGTTTGCCCAAAAGGCATTCTGGGAATTGTAGGAAATCGCTAACTGAAGTAGAAGAAGCAGACGAGGCAGGTTGAGGGAAAGTGGGAGGAAAATACCTCCCGGAGTGCATCGAACATCACAGACTGATGATACATGACGGTGTAAAAAGTATCTGAGGATGTTTTTTTTTAGCTTTAGCTCCAGTCGTCTAAACTGCCGTGACAGAGAGACGCTCTGATCGCTTCTCTCTCTTTATTAGAGACGTAACGAGGGATTCATCTCTCTTTCTGCCTCAGTCCCTCTGTCAGCCGTCTGAGCCGTCTGATCCCCTGTGTCAAGACTGCTTTATTACTCTGAGACACACACACACACACACACACACACACACACACACCCTCCTGCTCCCTGTCACACTCTCACTTCCCCCAGGAGTTCATTTTCACCATGAGGAATATTTTAATTGATTATATTTCCTTCTCCTCGTCATTTCATGCATCTTGTAGTCGCTCCGCTTGTTTTCCAGCATGTTGTGTTTTTGCTTGACATCTTGATTTTTTGGTTTTATGTTTGAGATATGCCATATGTTGTTTTTTTCCCCCTCATAATCTCACCTGCACACATTTCTTTTTTTTTTCTCCCCTGGGTATTTCAGCATTGTATTTTACAGCTGTGTTTTTTTTACCACTTGGGTTCTTGTGTTTTATCGCTGTGCAAACTAAATGACCTGTTGGGCGGCGAGGTGGGGCGAGGAGAGGAGAGGAGGCGTAAATCTCCCGGGTTTGGGTTCAAGGCTGCCGGCGGGAGGGAGGAGGGAGGAGGCGGGGGGAGGGGAAGGAGACTTCAGGTCGACAGGTTGTGAATTTTTGTCGCGCACCGATTAGTCTCGCTTCCTCGCGGCGTGTGACGGGTTTACAGGTCATTAAATCAAGACGGGTCAGCCGCTGAGTCGGACTAGTCCTGGTTGGTTGTCAGTAAAGAGAAGCTCTTTCTGTGGCAGCAATGTTAGCTATTACAATTTTCCCCCCAAAAAAATGACAGAATATGGATTTTCTAAATGTCGATACTGATGTTTACCGTCTTTGCTCGAGTCCAAAGTCAGTCTCAAGTTTTGTGGGACAAGTCTCAAGTCAAGCCCCAAGTCTAAATGTAGATTACCAAGTCAAGTCCATGTCATTAATGTCAAGTCTCAAGTCTAAATGTAGAACAGCAAGTCAAGTCAGAACAAATCAAGAGTCCAGTATCAGTTTAATATCTTAAAGAAAACGAAATATCTAGGACTTTTCAATGCAATATGGTTTTAATAGGATAAAAACTTGGTAAGAGCATCATGAGTTTGATTTCTATTATCAGTTTCAACTTCCAATAAATTAAATCATTCCATACAAATTCAGAAAACAGAATTTAAATTCAGTCGTCTGCTGGAACAAATCTCATCACTTTCAGTCTAAGTCATTTACACAAACACAAGATCTCAAGTCAAGACTTTAGAAACCTTTTCAAGTCATCAAACTACAAGTCAGAGTCAAGTCTGGAGTCGAGTCCCCACCTCTGTGTCTTAGGGTTGCGTTGTTTGTTTTGTTGCTGTCACTGAAGTCGAGCATAGCTGTGATTTAGATGCTAGAGAAGACGCATCGCTCATGTGCGAGGCTGACTCTGTGACTGATACAGGACACGTTCGCATTTTTTCCTGGCAAAAAAACGAATGGAAAGCCAAGTAAGCAAGTACATGAAATCGTTCCCCTGTGTGCTACCTTCCCGTTTTGCCATATTGGCGAATGATCGTGTGTAACTGGCGCTCATATCCACTGATAGTTTATTAAATCGGTCAACCTCTTTGTTGCATCAATCTATCTTTTATTTCTGTCTGCCTGCCGCTGCTGTCTCTAAATTGTGTGTTTGTGCTGAAGTTGTTTTTGGAGCTGTCATTTATTTTCCTGATCCCTCACTCTCTCTCTCTCTCTCTCTCTCTATCTTTTCATTTTCCTGTCCATCCTCTCTCCCTCTCTCTCTCTCCCTCTCTCTCTCTCTCTTCTCTCTTTGGCCTTCGGTCCGTCGCTCGCTAAGAAGAGATCAGTGTTGACTGACGTGTGCGAGCTCATCCAACATGGATTGTGTGTCCAAACTTCTCCCAGCCATGCAATTATGTCATTTTCTGCTTAGGATTTCCCCTGAAACGACAAAGTGGCTTGGCAGATCGCGGCGTGTGTTTTCATGAGAAAAACGATGACTGAATGTTTCTGTTTTTTGGCCGCCGGCGCTCCTCTCTCCTATCTGCTGATATCTGGTGACGGTGGCGAGGCTCTGCCGGTGCCAGGCTGGAGGTTACAGGGGCTTGAAGACTGGAAGTTCGCCAGTTTGACTCTGGGCAGGGGAAAAGTGAAAGAAAAACACTCTCCTCTTCGATACTGACAAAGTGTCCATGAGCAAGGCAAGACTGTGGGTTTTACCGGACAGGTGTGAATGTGAAGCAGAGTGTGGCTGAAAAGCTCAAGCGTGCTCAGTCAGTTTTCCCTGGAATAATTAAAGTGAAACAAAACAAATCAGTGATTGCACACAGTTAATAGATTGCTCAGGAAATGGTTAGTCAGGCTTTGGCCGCGTATTTACAGGAGTTTATTTTTGCAAATAAGCTCCGAAAAGCATCCTCACAGACTCTAGGTTTTGAGATATTTTCATAAGTCATTTTTTTATTTGATATTTTAACATGCACAAATTAATTCACATCTCTTCTTTCTGTGATTCTTTTTGTCATCGTATTTTATCAGTGTTTTCTAATCACTCCATTTATATGTTTTATTACCATGAGTCACTAAACTGAACTTCTTCCATGTTGTTGAAGACCAAGTGCTTGTCCTATATTGGCCCACTAGTGAGCATCAGACACCTTAAACCAGTGGTTCTCAACGTGGGGTCCGGGGACCACCAGGGGTCCTTGAGGGGGTTCCAGGGGATCCCCAGGCAAACTTGATGAATTGTTAAACAAGAAGTTAAGAAGTTCTGATCATAGTTTCTCTGTTATCTCTCTACCTACAATACAGATAGTCATGGGATTCTGGACAAAATCATATCTAACAATAAAAATATTCTCAGATTTGGGTCTGAGACACAAAATCTCATCAAATAGGGGTCTGAGGCCCAAATGTGGACTAAATTAGGGATCCTTGATATGAAAAAGGTTGAGAATCACTGCCTTAAACCACCTGGACTGGACAAACCGACTCTCAGCCCCAAATCCTCTCACCAAACACACACACACACATACACACACTTGTCCTTGATTGGCAGTTGGCACGGCAACAAAGGTGCTCTCCCGCTCATCCCGCTCACATCCTCCAGACTTCAGTCAATTTCTGCCTCTTAAAATTGTGGCGGAAAGGCACAGTCACGTAAATAAAGTTATTTTTGATTAGTTTTCTCCAGCCGCGTCTACGTTTTGTATATTGTCTGCGTAAACTCTCCGCTTTGGGTGTTTCTAAGCTTGGAGTGAAGCCGTGCTGGAGAGCCGCCCGGTGCTATTATATACCTCTGGATTAGGTGGCTTTGAAGGAGGCCACTCTCTCTTTTCCGCTCCCAGGACAAGATAATGATGGTTTTTTAGAGGGAATATATAGATGCGTCAGGCTCGTCCCGGAAAACACCAAACAGGTTTATGTAGTGGAAATGGCTTCCAGGTGCTTATAGAGAAGAAGACGTCGGACACAGACGGCCAGCGGCGGTGTAGCTGCCCCAAAGGATTCTGTCCGAAATCTTTCATTCAGACTTCTCCTTTAAAAAATCAGTTGGAGGCAGCAGACAAAACAGCAGATGCTCACCTTAGAAATACCTGCAGGATTAGGCGATTTCTCTCCCTTATCTATCTAGAACAGTGATTCTCAACATTTTTCATACCAAGGACCACAAATTCAGTCCACATTAGAGCCACGGACCCCCATTTGATGAGATTTTGTCTCTTGGACCCAAATCTGAGACTATTTTTATTGTTAAATATGATTTTGTCCAGAATTCCAAGACTATCTGTATTGTAGGTGGAGAGATAACAGAGAAACTATGATCAAAACAGTCATTCTTCTACATTCTCTAACTGTGTCAACTTCTTGTAAATGAAATAATGGTGAACTTTAACAATTCATCCATTTTCTGGGGACCCCCTGGAACCTCCTCAAGGACCCCTGGTGGTCCCCGGACCCCACATTGAGAACCACTGATCTAGAATAACCGATCCATGCTTTTATCTCCTCCAGAATTAGACTATTGACTGCAATGCATTACTGTCAAGCTGCCCCAACTCCACTCGTAGAAATATCCAACTTATTCAAAATTCTGCAGCCGAACCAGAAAACATGAACATATTACTCCGCTGTTGGTCTCTCTTCACTGGCTCCCTGCTTCTACAGTAACTTAAAAGGCAGTGCACGGCCTTGAGCTTCAGTATATCACTGATTTACTCGCTCCTACCTGTACTCTGCATTTACAGGATGAAGGATTACTTGTTTTTTTCGCACAATCAAAAGAAAGAAAAGCAGCCGAGAGCTTCATTCTCCTCTGGAACAAGCCTCTTGTCTCGTAGTATTTACAGTGGCAATCCGCAAAAATTCTGCTGTGTGGTGTTTCTGCTCTGCACTTCCCACAGATCACCTGTCAATCAAACAGTGCGGGGGCGGAGCTTGGATTCTCTGTCGATGCCAGTTTGAGTTTCTCTTTTCTTTGCCATGTTCAGCCATGGCGGCTATCGCTGCTCATGCTGACTACCCAGTTCTTCTTCTTCTGTTTATTCCAGACAAACCGGAAACATAAAACCCATCACTTATATCAGTGGTTCTCAACGTGGGGTCCGGGGACCACCAGGGGTCCTTGAGGAGGTTCCAGGGGGTCCCCAGAAAATGGATGAATTGTTAAACTTCACCATTATTTAATTTACAAGAAGTTAACACAGTTATAGAATGTAGAAGAATGACTGTTTTGATCATAGTTTCTCTGT
>NW_027281255.1:360000-365000 GCF_046629955.1 Centroberyx affinis | reverse complement strand
TGCGTCTGTATGCGTATGCGTTTTTCTGCGTATGAATCTCAGTGTGTGTGTGTGTGTGTGTGTGTGTGTGTGTGTGTCAATGTACGATGACGGTTCTCGGTTCTTTGGGTTTGTGTTTTACGGCCTCTCATCATGGAGAAAGTCGCTGAAGGAAACCACAACAGATAAAAACTTCTGAGAGAGAGAGAGAGAGAGAGAGAGAGAGAGAGGGAGGGAGAGAAATGCTTTAAATTGGGAGCGGTGTGTGAGGCAAACGGGGGGTGGGGGGGGGGGATTATTTCATTATGAGAAACGCTTCGGTTTATGGGGGCATTTCTTGGAAAAGGTCTGCCATGCCAGAAGCTTCCGTGCCTGTCTTTCTTTCAGGCATCTGCAAGCTAGTTCCTATTTAGCTAATCTGTGACATTTTGATTTACGTAAATGTCTCTTTTCTACTGGAAGTGATGCATTTTATGTTTGTGGTTTGTTTGGAATAAACAGCAGAAGAAGAACTGGGTAGTTAGCATGAGCTGCGATTAGCCACCATGACTGAACACACAAAGAAAAGAGAAACTCAGACTGCATCAACAAGAAAATCCAAGCTCCGCCCACACTGTTTGATTGACAGGTGATCTGTGGGAAGTGCAGAGCAGAAACATCACAATGAGGCTGAGTGACAAAGATGGAGACAAAATAAAAATGAATAAATAAACAAGGATCTTTACCAGATTACCACTTTAATCTTTAATTTTTTTATCTTTTATCTTTCCAATTTATACTTTTTGACATTCAGGAATTCACATAGCTTTTCAAGTCGTAGACAAAACCCTCGACAGAAGAAGTCCTTACATTTCTGAGGGGATTTTCGCCATCGAGAAAGTCCTTCATGTCAGTCAGACCCTCACACACACACACACACACACACACACACTTACACAGGCGGGCGGTCTTGCCTTTTTTTAAAAATATTAATCCGGGATAACAAGACGAGATTCAGGCAGCGGAGCGGCAGCGGCGTCTTTATATGGGCCGACACTGGATTTTTTTTGTCCCAGAATCTGAGCTGAAGACTCGCAGGGAGAAAGCGGCTCCTCCACGGCTGTCTGTGGAAATTTGTATCAAACGCCCTCAGCACAGTCGGAGGAGCTGGAGCTGTTTTCTAGTTCATGTTGTACCTTTTTCAGGTGCTGTCTGCTGTTCAGTCAGAACGGGACAGGAGGAAAACCTTATGATTGGAGAAAAAAAACACGGGTGAAACACTGCTATTGAGTGTATGACAGTAGGACTGAGTTTTATATGTTAAATGTATTAGTTTAGACAGAGTGGACAGATTGAAAAACTCTAAAGGTTATTATCTTTGCTAGATAGTTTTTAGATTAGAATAGAATAAAATAAATTAGATTACATACACTTTAAAAATGGGGCATAGTTGCAGCAATAGGGAAGAAGAAGAAGAGTATTTAAATAAGAATAGATAGGGGGTTGTTTACATATACGCAGCCATTTTGGATGTCTTTATATTGGCGAAAATGTGATATTTTTATTGACCTCTGTAGGGAAAGTCAGTCAAGTGAAAGTCAGTGTCTTACTCAAGGACACTTCAGCAGGGCGGATGCTTGCCAACATCCGGGGGACTTGAACCTGCGTTGCTGAAGGGTTGAAGGATGGTTTATAGACACATATGAAGGGTTTCATTCCTAAGCGCTACACATCCTGACCGCTACACATCAGTCATTAGGTTTTCCCTCTTTTGATGAAGCTCCAAAATGAAGCGTTCGGTGTTCGGAGAGAGCAGGTGTGTCAAGGTGGTTCATGTTGTGCGATTGGGAAACAATTGGGGCATTTGAAATCCCGAGCGTCCGGAGTGTGTTTTCCAGTGCCTTTTTCGGAAACAGTTGGAAGCCAAATGTGATCCACGTCTCTGGTGTTGTGAGCCGGTGAAGCCGCAGCAGCAGCAGCAGCAGCAGCAGCTGTCGAGGTCCGTCTCTCAGCCGGGGCACACAGGACTCCGGACTCCACTGAAAGACAAAGCGGCTGCTAAGAGGTTTAGGTGACAATGCAGAAGGTTAGCCGGCTTGCTGCTCTTCCGGGCTGAGAGCCTCGGCTGCCACCTGTGGGGAAGTAAATCAAACTATTGATTGCTATCTGCGAACTCGATTGGTTCTTGCTTTACACTAAGACTGTTCCAGTTGATATCATTTGAAGTACCGTGATTTAAGATACGTAAATTTTGGGAAAATGGAAAAATCAGCTTCGTCAGTCCCTGCCTATGCCAATGCTCAATGCCCATGTGCAGTTTCAGATTGATTGGCCAACCCATTGAGGAGCAAAATGGATGCAGACAGACAGAGCTTTTCTCATTTTATAGTAGGATGACAGTGCTTGGCGTCAGTGCTTGCCATTCACATACAGTATAAGCTCTAGTTTTTTGTTTTCCTGTTTTTTGGAGATTGTGATGAACCTGCTCCATCTTGTTTCCAAACTGTATCTGTGTTCTCTATATTTGTGTTCTCTGTTTCTGGGAAGGTCTCTATAAATATGCTTGACTTGGACTCCATATGGGCTCCTAACAAGCATCTGATGGATGGCAACATGCAGGGAAGATTTTCACGATATGATACCATGGCATTGAAAAAAAACTGTTTGAACTGATACCAAAAAGATATTAAGGTCCTGATTTCACAAAACGATGCAGGTAGCAGCTATCATCTCAATATTGGCGCTATATTTCCCCGGGTTTTCAACGGTTTTTGCGGACCGTCGTATCAACATCTACTCCATGTCAGAATGTTTGCTGGGAATCTTTACCAACCTCACGGAGAAAGCTCATAAACAGCGCTCAAGTCCTCCTCGTGCTCCTGAGCACCGCAGCCGCCATGAAATATTTGTTCGAGCTGCGGAGATGTTTGGACAGAGCGGCAGGCCGTTTACCACTCACTGTACTGAATACTGAGAGGAGGAGAGGAGGAGGAGAGGAAGTCTTGTTATTTTGTGTGGTCGAGGTTTAGCGATGACCGTGGCCCTAAAACAAACTTGAGTCATACCTCAGAGGAAAAGCCAAGAACTCGGCTTCCCTCTCTTTGCATTAGTCAGTGTGTGCAATATGTTATTTTCTCTTTCTTTACTTCTCAACCTCCCTTCCTGTGTCCCTTTCTTTCTCTCCTTCTGTTTTTATCATGCTTGTTTTTGCCCTTTGTTCTCTGTAAAGCGCTGTGTAACAAATCTGTTTGTTAAATGTGATACAATGAGTTTTTAGGAGACTGGCCTGTTGGTCAACTTTGCCTGTGAAGTGATGAGAAATAGACACCAAAATCATCCCTGTGTCCCCGGTAGATCATTGGCTCTGGTGCTACATGCTAACACGTTAGCATACTCTATGTTGAGTGATAGTAGGCGACAAGCATCATCTCAAAAGTGAGGAAATTAGAACTTATAGTAATCATTAATGATATGCGAGCAAGTCTGACAGTTTTTGCGCAGAAGATTGGTCAAATTTACACAAAAATGTACATGAAATATGACAGAAAAACAAGCTGGAACTACTTTTCCGACTTGTTTACTATCACTCAACATGGTGTATGCTAAAGTGTTAGCATGGGGCACTGAAGCCAGTGATCTACTGGGGACACAGGGATGACTTTGGTGTCTATATTCACAAGTTGCTCACTCTCAGCCCACTGTCTCTCTTTTATATACTCTGTCACACACACACACACACACACACACACACACACACACAGACACAGACACCGGTGCTGACAGAGTGTTTGGTCTCTTGTTGCAGATTTACACTGACTGGGCGAATCACTACCTGGCCAAGTCTGGCTGTCCGCGCCTCATCAAGGACCTGAGCCAGGACGTCACCGATGGAGTCCTGCTGGCACAGATCATCCAGATCATAGGTACACACACACACACACACACACACGCACACACACACACACTGTCACAGAAACATACATATATCTACACACACTGTGAATTATCTTTCTCTTCCACTGTTTGTCTCTTTGTGTCTGTCTGTCTCCCTCTCTCTCTCTCTCTCTATCTCTCTCTCTCTCTCTCTCTCTCTCTCTCTCACACACACACACACATTTTTTCATCGAGCACACACATTCTCTCTGTTTCTCTAACTCTCTCTTTGTCTGTCTCCCTCCCTCTCTCTCTCTCCCTCTCACACACACATATACACACATTTTTCCTCAAACACATTAACCACCTAAATCTCTCACTGTCTCACTTTTTTTCTGCCTTTGTCTCACTTCCTTACTCTTTCTCTCATTCTCTCACACACTTCTCTCTCTCTCTCTCTCTCTCTCTCTCTCTCTCTCTCTCTCTCTCTCTCTCTCTCTCTCTCTCTCTCTCTCTCCCCTCTGTCTCTTCTGTTAATGGGTATAGGTACTATAGTCTAGGTTAAATGCTGCTTAACCTGATTTATGTTCTGGTTTCTGAAACTCTCTCTCTCTCTCTCTCTCTCATCCTAGCTCGCTCTCCCTGTCTTAAAATCTTTCTCAATTTAATTCAGTCATTTGTAATCTCTCATAACAGCACAGAAACCTATCATTTAAATTAATGTATTACTATCAGCATTAACAGATAAATCCTCTTAATTAAACACAGATCAATAAATCCCAGTGTTATCAGCAGTAATATAACACTCAATTTCAATCAGCTTTATTGGCATGACAAGTCATTCTTATGGTGCCAAAGCTTACATAGAAAATGGTGGCAATAATTATAAGCAAACAAAATGATTAATACTTATAACAAACTGTAAAGAATAACTGTAAACAAACACAGATCAAACAGATTATGTAATCGCAGAGTCACATTAATTCATAAATCTTAATGGTATTTCTAATGGAAAGGTCTGGAATTTCACCTAACAGTGTTTTTTTATGTAAGGGATAATGTACAGCGAGTGGGTCATTATTGTGAATTAAACCATGGTCTGGGTGAATACTCGATTCTGATTGGCTACAGGGTGTCCATTAATTCCTGATAATAGACACCTACTAAGT
>NW_027281255.1:307500-355000 GCF_046629955.1 Centroberyx affinis | reverse complement strand
TAATGCATGGAATGTCTGGTCAAAGCTGTGTGTGAACTGTACAGGTTACTGTCTGTTTTTCCTTGCATTAAATATAAGCTCCTGCTATCCCTGTACCACACATTATATGTCAGTATGTCAAGATCCCCATTAGTCACTGGAATTACTGGAATATCATGGAGTTTTTTAAGGTGTATTCCAGGCAAAGGAAAGTCAAGAAATTTGATCATTTCAAAGGGAAAACGAGGGAATTTGCTAAACTCTCTGGGGAAGTCAGGGAATATCAGTGAATTTTACAAATGGGCCCCTTCTCTGGAATGTAGCAGAATGTATTTTACAACTTGTTTCACACATTCGTTGCATTAGATGGCGGTTTTTCAGCTGTTTTTTTTTTTTTTTTTTTCTCCACGGCGAGTCCAGCTGTAGTGGAAACCAGACCAGTTCAAATATTAACAAACCAGGAAGGTGGAAAATGTTTAGGTCATGGGAACGCTGCTGTGTACTTATGCCACTGTGTGAGTTATCAATATGTCCAAATCAGTTCCACCGAGATCAGTTCCTGTACAGTATATTGATTTTCTTTGGCCAGATTTTGATTCTTCTTGTGGCCGGCAACAGCTGATTCAGGTCCAGATTGACACTCTGGTCACTGAGGGCGAACTGCTACAGCACCGCAAGCATGTGGCTGCATACGCCAGCACCGAGTGTGTGTGTACTATGTGTGTGTGTGTGTGTGTGTGTGTGTGTGTGTGTGTGTGTGTGCGTGCAGTGAGCTCTTTGTCTCAGTCACTTACAAAGCCCATTGATCCAGCACCTGCTCTGACCACAGAGGGTCTTGCCAGCTTGGGAAACTCGACTTTGAGGAAGTACGGTAGCTTATGGCCTGGGTGCAGAGGGAAGGAAACATCTGACACACACATGCACACACACACACACACACACACACACACACACACACACACACACACACACACACACACACACACACTAACCCACACACACACACAGAGTTACAGATGCAGCCGTTGTAGGAGTCTCACTCCACTGCTGCTGCACTTTTGCTCCATCGCCAAGAGGAAATGTTTGGAAAAATCTGGTTTTGCGTGATTCTGCACTGATATATAATTTCTGATATACTATTTAGCATACAGAATAGAGAGAGAGGGGATGGATGGGAGATGGAGGCAAAGCACATGGCATGTGTTTCAACTTGTTTATTCCCCTTACAGTTAGAATATTGATTTGAGTTTGAAACTTTTCCTGTACTGATTTACTGATAAGCTTCTCTCTGTCCTGAGAAAACAAGCCGGAGCTATTTCCTTCTGTTTTGGCCGGATGATATTGTCATGGTTTCAGCAGCTTTGATGCTTAGTTTATTGACTGGAATAGATGATGTGAACTTTGCAGATCTGCTATTGGCTCGAGGTTAAATGCCTCGGTCTGGTTTGCTTCCTCTGCTGAGGTTTTTTTTCCCAGTTGGGATTTGAACCGGTGACCTTCCAGTCCTGAGTCTGCTCCTCTAACCGGTAGACCGCTGCCGGTCCAGAGAGTGGACTGAGGCCAGCTGAGCAGCTGCTGGAGGAGAGATCACTGAAACACCAGCGACTGCATGCTTCTCAGCCAATCTACACACATAATAAACTCCTCTCTCTCTCTCTCTCTCTCTCTCTCTCTCTCTCTCTCTCTCTCTCTCTCTCTCTCTCTCTCTCTCTCTCTCTCTCTCTCTTTCTCTCTCAATTCAATTCAATTCAATTCAATTCAATTCAAGGAGCTTTATTGGCATGACGTACATGTGCACATGCTGCCAAAGCATAGATTCAAACATAAATGAGATAGAAATAAGTAAAATAAAATGAAATAAACTGCATATTAAATATATAGATTCATCACATAGAATATTTCTGGACAGTAACAACAATAACTGATGATTACAAAAAAAGCAAAGTTAAAGAAGAGTCTACAGAGTTGATGTGTTTCTTAGATTATGGCATGACATCATCATGACATCATCATGACATCATCATGACATCACATACTGAGCACAGAGTTCTACTGTTTCAACATTTTCTCCAAGCGGGAGACACATTTTTTCGTTGATACTGAGATTTTGAAAGTTCTCTATTCTTTCAGAGATCTTTGAATTGAATTGAATTTTCTCTCTCTCTCTCTCTCTCCCTCTCTCTCTCTCTCTCTCTCTCTCTCAGTAAGCTCTGCTCTGTGACCTGACTGTCACTTCAATGTTGCTTTATTTGTTAATAACTCTCTTTAATTCTCTCTCTCTCTCTCTCTCTCTCTCTCTCTCTCTCTCTCTCTCTCTCTCTCTTTGTGTCTCTCTCTCATTGATCTGATCTTGCTAAGTAATCTCAGTGTTTGTGAACTCCTCTCTGTTTGAGCTGAAGCAGCCACCCAGCTGGTCAGGACGGCTTTAATTGACCAATGAACTCGTTCTCCATGAGCACAAGGCGCTGGGAGCCTCACCCCTCGCTGCCCAGAGGGCTTATGGGATAGCATGGGGAACGAACACTGGATTTATGAATAAATCACCCCACTCTCCTCCATCTTCCTCTTCTACTTGCTCTAATTTGCTCTCGTTAACAATCAATATACAGTATGCTTCTTTCTACCACTCGCCTTAGCTCTTATTTTCTCTCTTCTCTTCTGTTTATCCTGCATCTATCCTGCAGTAACACTAAAAAGGCCAAGCTGTGGTCAGTTAACTGCTGATTTAAACTGTAGAATTGAAATATCTCAGCTTTCAAAATGTCACTCCCTAACTTTTTAAAGGCCAAATTTCTGTACAAATCAGCGTTGTTAGATTTCCAAAATCATACAAGGAAGCAGTAGGCTAGTTATAATTGCATTTACAGCTTGCTGGGCTTCTCTTCCTCCCCCCAAAAACCCACTGGCCTTTCTTTCTTTAACGTTATACTGTGGAAAATTAGAAAAGAAAATGAGTATATTGTAACACAGAGCGCAAATGTCTTTCAACCAACTACTTACCAGATCATCATCTGTAACTTCTGAGAGCTGAAAAGGTCGCAAAACACTTGATTTTTCCCAATAGTTTCTCTTGGGGACGGAGCAAAAGTGCAGCATTAGTTCATCTAGCCTGCAGTAAAATGTGCATGATCTAGGAATTGAAGCTTATTTTACTGTTGCAGGCCAGTTAAATTGTAAGTGGGAATGGGATTCTTCATGCTATTCCCAGCGGTCAGGCTGGTTGGAACGGCGAACATGCAGATTTCCCCACTCGGGCCTGCGGCTGGTGCACTTGGGGAAGGGTTTTGGTTGGATTTATCGGTGTAGGCCCTAATGATTGCTGGGAATTCTGTTCCTGGAACTGGGGAACGGGGAGCCTTTACGTTCTCGACCACATGTTCGGTCCCGGAAGGAATCATCTGCAACCGCTCAGCAGTGACGGTGACGATGAAGTGAACGAGGAATGACAGGAGCGCGGTGCGGAGGGGATTTGAGTCTGGATACATCGCTTTCCACTGTTGGTGGAAAGAGTAGAGTGAGCGGAGGAGGAAGATGTGGGACAGGGGATATGATTCAGTGAGTGAAGTGAAGTGAGAGGTACTTCTTGAAGAGACAGAAGATTAGGAGTGACTCTGCTGTCACTTACCCTCCTTTTTTCCTTCTACTTCTCTCCTTACTTCTTATTTTTGTTATTTCTTTCCCCAGCACTTGTCCTTTACATGATCTTTCTCAGATAATAGGAGTATTTTGAGGTCATTATGGTCCTGACCTAGAACTCCTTACTCAACATAGGTTGCTTGTCATATTGGCGATTGAGGGATTTAACCTTTGTGTTGTCCTTGGGTCAAAAGACCCGTGTCACAGTTTAACAGCAGAATGAAATTCTGCAAATTCGATGACTTCTCCTGGAGAGATCTTACAATTAGAAAAAGTGAAACATTTATCTTTTTTATATTTTTATAAAAGCTATACACAATCACGGTACAAAGATTGTCTTTGGGTCATTTTTGACCCGACAGTTATTAAATCAATTACAGACTGATTAAAATGTAATAAAATATTTCGGATCCGAATCCACTCCAAAATGTATTGGGTTATTCCTTGGCACATGCTACACCCTTCCACCAAGTTTCATGAAAATCAGGCCAGTAGTTTTTCCGTAATCCTGCTAACAGACAAACAAACAAACAAACAAACAAACGGCACCGAAAACATAACCTCCTTGGCGGAGGTAATGATTTGTAGTAACTATGAAGCGCTCTTTTTCTCATGAGAAAAATGGTTTTCTCGCAAGAAATAGAGTCAGGGGTGGTTCAGTACTAGTCCACTTATGTATATTTTACAGTAAAACCTACTGAATGAATACAGAACACCTGGACTGTGAGGTAGGAAAACACAGTTATTGTTGTTATTAAGTTGTTGATCCGTGACAGGTTGTTTCTTCATGCAAAATAGATTTTGGGTTAAAAATTAAATGAAGAGGCTTTATACTAGGAAGGACAATGAGAGCGGGTCATTTTTGACCCGAGGACAAGGGGGGCTTACAGAATATGAAGAGATCACAAGGGTTAAGCTCATTCTACTGTTGCACACTCATTGTAAGTTGCTCTGGATAAGAGTGTCAGCTAAATGCATGTGATGTAAGAATGTGAATGTGTCTCTGTGGGTTGAGGGACTCACACGGTGTTTGTGATACTCCACATTGCAGCTGTGGGATTCGAGCGTCTTCTCTGTGATACGTCTCCACAGTCCCTCCGCCATGTTAAACCTGACGCCCTCTGACAGAGCACTTTCTCCTAATTGTACGGACATCCTCGGGAATTAAAGATGCGCCCGGGGTTTTCTGAATGGAGGGAGGGAAGATTTTTTTTCCTCTTTGAAACTCATTTCTCAGAAGAATCGTGCTCAGACACGAGAGCGGCAGGCGGGGGACGGCGGAAGAGGCCCATTCAGCAGAAAATACGAAAGCCTCACAACACTAATCCACCTCATTATAGACAGACATCATTAGCAAACCACAGAGCGCTTCACTGGAATACAGATGACTGTGCTGTTTTTGCTCTGTGTGTGTGTGTGTGTGTGTGTGTGTGTGTCTTTAGTTTCTGCCGACCTCAGCAAAGGATGTCAGGAGGACAAACAAACACTTGTCAAACTCTTATGTGAAGACAGAGGTGCAATAGTTATTAGAAAAAGACTGAAATCCAACATCTCACCACTTCAAAATAAACCCTTTTTGTTGCTTTTCATTTGTAGTATTGAGTGTTAATATTTCTGAATGTGTCATAGATCATATTTGGGTCATCCACCTTCCCCCTTTGTCATGTTTTAGTTCCCTTTACAATAAAACTAGATTTGACAGTGCAGTGATTGCCAAGATGCCAAGTCCTTCCCATACGTTCTTTTATTATCTGTGTTCTCCAACAAGTCCTCCAACCCAGACGACCACATAGGTCGTTTGTTCCTACCCTCTAATACGACCCACAGGAGTGTTTCCAACGTGATCTCACAAAAATACGTGAAATGACGAATTGGAAAACGTTCCTCCACCACAAATTGAATTACATCCCAAAGGTTGGTTAATGGTTAAACATTTAGGGAATTAAAACCACTTTGGTTAAATTTAGGCAAGTAAATCAAGTTTGGTTAAGGTTAGGGTTAAGGTTATGGTAAAGTTTAGGCAAATAAAACAACTTGGTTAAGGTTAGGAAAATGGTTTGGTCATGGTTAAATTAAAAAAAATTAATTGTGACTCACGATTGTTTGTCCTTTGGAAACGCTGGGAATCGACATCGAAGGCAAACGTATACGCCCATCCGCCATCCCCGACCACAACACCCTGACTTTCCACCTGCTATCTCAATGTTGACAGAGAAACTTGACAGTCATGTGACGTGGACGCAGACCAACGCAGCTCATTGTCTTTATTCACACGACCGCTAGAGGTCGCTTAACTTTAAAACCTAACTATAGGTCGTAATAAGCTGCTTGTACAAACGACATATGGGGTCGTTTTTTGGGGGAGGACAGGCTCGGGTTCCCTATTGATTTACATTAGGGTAACGTTTGTGTTAATTTGTGAGTCAGTTTGGGTGCACTACACCCCTGGTATGAGGTATACCGTATCTTAACTGGTTTAATTCAACAATGCAGCATTATTATAAAGAATCTGCAATGATCATTGGATGAGAATAGACTGTTCTGAATGTATGCCACGTCATAGTGTTGTCTAAAAGACACTGAGAAGACTTTGCATCGCAGTGAAATTTGTATTTTAAATAACATCGGCATCAAACAGGTGCAGGATCAGCTCTGCATTGATGCCCTCAAGACGAAGAAGGCCGAAATGCTGGAAAAAAATATATTAATGCAGAGGTGACCCTGTGTGTGTGTGCAGGAATTCACTCTTTTTTTATCTATGGACTTTGAACTTCATGATTACTAATTCCCTGCAGCACAAAAGAGAGTTACTCCTTATCTTCCTTGGAATAACATCAGCATCATCAGAAAAAATATGAGCGGACAGTATCCTGGCCGTAGCGGCAGGCTCAGTCTCGGTGTGCTGCATCGGAGGCCTAATCGCATCTAGCGTTTGTTAGAGACTGTAGAAAGCCCGCCGGTCTCATCTGGGACCCATCTGTTGGCAGCCTGCAGGAGCTTCACTGGGCCTGATGCTTCATCACCAGCACAGCTCAGCGTTAATCTCTGCCTCTAACTGATCATGTTCCTAATTTCAGCCCCTGGCCCGGCCTCCTTCGCGGCTAAACCCAGCAGCATCTGTGTGTGACGGTATTCCTCAGGTCGTTGATTTGATTACAGCGGCCCCCGGCTGTCAGGCGGCTCACCTGTAATGAGGATCAGTCGGGTTTGGGAATACGCTGACAAATGGCGGGATGGCGGGGACTCGGGGCGTCCTGAAACGTCCCCAGTGTCAGTTTGCGTGCCCGGAGATTGGCAGCGGCCGGTCTGAAAAGGGCAAGAGGCAGATGTGCCGGTTTGGAGCGCTGAAACATAACTGTCCCAGGACGGCTGGGGGAGTCAGGCTCGTTCTCTCATCTCGTCAACAGTCTCAGGAGGCGGTGGATGCCTTGACTGTAGAGACGAGGGCTTGTGATTGGAGGGTTGCTAGTTCGAATCCCAGGATGGGTGAGGGAAAACGTGGCCAGGGAGAGAGAATGAGAAACACTGCTGCACCGAGAAACACTGAGAAACAAGATTACCCGAAGGGATGTTTTAGGCCATGATAAAAACAAGTTTATCCAGACAAGAAAAGAAAAGAAAAATCACAAAAAGTACATCAGTGTCTTAGTGTATTTGTGCCCGCCAGCTCCAGATGGGGTGGAGATTAGCGGGCCTTGGGACCACAAGGTCGCCGGATCAAAACTCAAAAGCTGGATGGAAAGATCCAGGTGGGGTAAGAGATTAAGAAACACTCTCCTCCCCCGCAAATAACCTCTGTTGAGAAAGGCACTGAGCCTCCGACTGCTGCAGCGGAGAACTGTGGTTATACTGAACAGCTTCCAGTTGTGAATGCATGTAACTGTATGATCGAGAAGAAGAACCTTAAGTTAATATACTGTATGTATTTCGCTTGCTCTGGGAACAAAACAACCAAATGACATACAGATGTAGCCAAAGTAGACGCCCCTTGATTTCAAGGTGGTCCTTGAAACACAAATACATCTACAAAACAACAAAAGGAAAAGTACAAGTACACATAAACACATACAAAAACAAGTACAAAGGCTCCCTCACCCCCTCCAACCTCCAATTTTACTGCATGCTTGCTGAACTAATGCTGCACTTTTGCTCCATCCCCAAGAGAAAGTGTTTGAAAATAATTTTGTGTTACAATTTACTAATTTTAGATGCAGGATAAATGCATTTGCAATGGCTACTTTACTGTGCAATTAGAATATTTTTTTTTATCTTTTATTATCAAAAATACAGTATATACAATAATAAACATATATACACACATAACATATAATAAACCACACAAATGCATAGAAACCAAAACAACTTAAAGCAAAAGCATCAAAGACAAACCAAAGAGAAACCAAACTACTGTATACTTGAAATTAAATGAAAAAAAGCAAAGAAACAAGACCAAAATCAACCCCAAAAAAAAAAAAAATGGTGCTTCACGTCATTGCACATGTATAGCTTCAGAGGGAACATTTGGTGTTTATCAGTCGTCATATTTCACCCACACTCTTAGAAAGGATATCATTTTCAACGGATCCATGTGTCTAATTTGGGACGACACACATTTGTCTCACTTTTCAACACGGTGCATATCAAGAAGGAGATATCTTGTGTCAGTATATGTGTCGTTATTAATGTAGTAGTTGTTGAAAAGAGGCATGAGTGATGTCCCAGATAAGAGACGTGCGGTTGTGTTGAAAAATCAAGTACCAAGGAGTTGTAGAGTGCAATCCAGTTGAATGTGAGGCGCTCTAAACTTCTCAGCAGCTGTTGCACTAAAAACTCACACTGTGCCAACATTGCTCCTCTCTTTCTCAGACCGGCGTGAATCCTCCTTTGGGATCCGAGCTTCTCCTTCTTCTCCTTCTTCTTCTTCTTCTTCTTCTTCCATTGTTCGTATGCAAGAGATGTGTGTTCCTGGTGCAAGGGCTGACCCTCTCATATGTCAGCGGCACGAACGGAGCACCCGGGGGCTCGTTACGGTCTCGCTTGTAGCTCAATTGGAAGCTTTTAATCACTCATTATAGCTGAACGACATCAGCAGATGTTCTGCTAAGGGAGCAAAGAGCCGGCTTGTTAAAAAAAGGCCGCTGTGAAGGACCGCTAACCTTTGATCTGCCTCTGTTCATTTGACTGCGTAGCACCAGCTGCAGCCTCGCTCCGCTCCTTCGCTTCATTCACTATGAATGTTGCAATTCGGGAGTAATAAAGTATAAATCAATCAGTCAAGTCTTGTTCGCTCATTCTCTCTCTCTCTCTCTCGCTGGCTCTCGGTGGGAGGCTTCTGTCTCTGTCCCTGTTTCTTTTTAATAAGGAAAAGGAGCAAAGAAGAAAAGACGGGGGGAGTAAGAAGTGTGGGGATCAAACACCTCCTTGCTTCCCTTTTTTTTCTTTGTCTCTCCCGCCCCATATCTCCCTCCCTCCCTCATATGATATTATTCAATACTTGCCCAAAAACTCAAACCATTCACACCCAAAGGACCTCGGCTGGTGTTCTTAGCTTCCCTCTCCTGCCTCCTCCTCATCCTTTATTTCACCCACTTTGCCCTGAGTGCACCCCGACTCGCCCGGGTGCTCCTCAGCCACCCGCAGTGTGACATGGCAAGTGTCACATCTTTAAATGATTGCTGAGTGCCGCTCCCGTTCCTAAGGAAAGGAAAGGAAAGGAAAGTGGCAGCAACTATGTTTTGTTAGATATATTATCAACAAAAATGATGCCCCAACATTTCCGGCCATAAATGCAATTATTTGCACCGGTGGCAGCGAGAGGTAACTGTGCTGTTTGAACTTGAGTCTTCAGAAATCCTGTGCTGTGAGGTCAGTAAACGCCACACAGCTCGCTCATGTTTTCTGTGATGCTTTATACCAAAGAAAAGGGAGAGGAGAAGATCCAATGTTGGTGAAAGCTGGACGGTTTTGTATTTCACTCTGTGGGAGGAGAAGATTTCCTGCCAGTGACCATACCAACAACATCAACATTTCATTTGGACAGAAAGGATAAAGCGTCTTAATTAGTGGGGATGGGACGCTCTTCTCTGTCACAGCCCCAACTTTGTGATTTTAGGCTGATAAGACAGGTGTGTTTTTGCTTGAAAATCATCTCTAGTGCAGCTTCAAAACAATGTACATAACTGTAGGAAATAAGCGTTGAAGTCTTTTTCCTCAGTTTCACTACACACACAGATACTACTCTTTGGCTTTGTAGGGCAGTGCTGCTAGTTGGTAGATATGGTCAGCTAACAATGGTGTCACAACATTTATGGATTGTGAAACTGTGAAACTTCTGATATAAAAATGTCATTGTATGTTTATAATCTTCATGATAAATGTATTTTTTTCTTATAGTGAATATTTGCAGGATCTAGGTTTCCTCCAATAATTAGCAAGTAGAACAGCCTGAAAATGGAAAATGAATATCATCCTGCACACTTAATCCTGTAACAAGGGGTCACAAGTAGGCATTGCTTCGTTTGCAAGCCATAAAGGTTGAGAACCAAGAGGGAGCCATAGGGGCTGTGAAGGTATTTGTCACCTTGGGTCCCGGGCCGGTCAGCGGGTTACGTAAACCGAAGTCCTCAGAGTCCGGAGCTTGACCTCGCTGACCCCCCTGGAGGAAACTGCCTGAGACGGGACTGACAGGGCCGAGACTGTAGCCTGTCAGCGCTAATGCCATCTATCATGTTGGTGATGTTTACCAGTGCATGACAGGATATTGCAGCACGGTGTGTGTGTGTGTGTGTGTGTGTGTGTGTGTGTGTGTGTGTGTGTGTGTGTGAGAGAGACCGAGGACAGCAGAGTCACTCCCTGCCTTCCGCTATAAGCTTAAAACCCTTCAAGAAATACTTAATGTCCTCTTCTCAACCCTGAATCACATCCTCCTCTCATTTATCTCCCTCCACTCTACTTGCTCTAATACACTGTGGTGTGAAGTTGAATCAAATCCTCTCTACCTCTTCCTAGTATAACAGACTGGAAGATTATTGATGTAATGTTGTGTTAGCAAACTCCCGCCTCATAAATACACTTTGACAGAAGCAAGTGCAGTTGCTGTGTGTATTCTGTCCCCCGTTTCAGGTAAAACTAAATTTGTGCTTACAACTTTTGTTGAATTGATAGCATTGAATGTTTATGTTGATTAATACATTTGTAAGATGACATGAAAGCATATTTTATGTCATTTCCCCCCTTTCTTCTGGAAATTAACCGTGTTAGCTAATGCTAGCTAGTGTAGCCGGCTAGCTAATCCACTCATTATCATGGCAACTGAGTGAATGTTGATATTTGGGTTAGGTTATTTGTGTGCGTTCACGTGGCTGTGTGTTAAAGACTGTGACCTGTTGATAATTGATAAGCTAGTATCATTTAAGTGGTCATTTCAGTGCCAAAACTGTTGATTCTTAGCCTAAAATGTGAAAAATGGAGTTGATGATAGTGCTAGCGTGTGTGTTTGTGTTGACTGTATGTAAAGTGATGAAAACACTTTACATGTAAGTGCATTGCTTTGTATTCTCTCCCTGGTTCAGGGCTACTAGCACTTAACTACCACTTCTGCCATACTCATTATATGGACTATTATATGGAATATTTTGTTGCATTTATTTTCAAGGCACTGTGGCTGTGACCCTGGCCCTGCTTAGAGAGCTTAGTGACTTAACAGCTGATTTGGACAATCTCATCACTCATACAATTTCATCACTGATACATCTGATCAGTACATCCAATTTTGTGTTTAGATAATGTGAGCTTGTTAGCTTGTAGCTAACCAACGGTGTCTAAACACATGTGATTTGTGCACTTGCTAGGTAGGCCTATCCAGTAGAAGCAAACATTAGTGTTACTAGTGGCTAGTTGTTACATGTTAACATAGCACTGGTTGCTAAATGAGCCTGCTAACAGTTTGTTCAGGTTAACTGAGCTGACTCTTCTCAAGCTCCAACTCAGAGTGTTTTGGAGTAGAGACTAGGGCTAAAGACAAGACTGTTTACTGCAGTGGTTCTCAACGTGGGGTCCGCGGACCACCAGGGGTCCTCGAGGGGCTTCCGGGGGGTCCCCAGAAAATTGATGAATTGTTAAACTTCAGCATTATTTAATTTACAAGAAGTTAACACAATTAGAGAATGTAGAAGAATGACTGTTTTGATCATAGTTCCTCTGTTATCTCTCTACCTACAATACAGAAAATCATATCTAGCAATAAAAATATTCTCAGGGAGGGCTGAGAGACATAATCTGATCAAATGGGGTCCGTGGCTCTAATGTGGACTAGGGTCCTTGATATGAAAAAGGTTGAGAATCAGTGGTCTAACAGACATTGAGAAGACGTTGCATTGCAGTGAAATTTGTGTCACAGTAAGCTAAAGTTGGACAGAAATCTGCCGTATTGTACTATTCCCTGGTACTCATTACTGAATTGACCTCTATTGTGTTTTTTGTAATGTTGCTGATGTAGGAAATTGGAGCTTATTCTACTGTTGCACTCATAAGTCGCTCTGGATAAGAGTGTCAGCTTAATGCCTGAAATGAAATGAAGTGAAATGAAAATGAGAACAAGAGACAAAAGACAGAGGCGGAGAAAGTGACAACCAAGGCAATCTTTGTTGATGGCGCGTTGCATGATTTTCCATTTTTTTTTGAGAACACATCATCAACAGAAATGCTAATGAGATCTCACTCCAATCAAAGAGATTACCCGAGAGATTTATAAGGTGATTTCTTTGTCTTTGCCATCTATTAAACATGTTTCCCTCTCTCTCTCACACACACACACACACACAAACACACACACACACACACACACACACACATGCACACACACACCCTGTCTGTGGAGCAGATGCGCGGAGCCACATGGAGGCCTTCCAAGTTATTTGATGCTGTAAATATTTGAAAATGAACCACTAAAGAGCATAATTGAAACGTCCCTGGATGTTATGCAGATCCTGTTGATTATATGTCATTTGTGTTTATACGCTGACTGAGAAACAGGAATGTCACAGCCAAAAAAAAACCTTAAAGAAAAGGATTATTTTATTTACAAGAATATGAGATATGATCTGATGAAAATCAGCTAGGACTATATTTTGTTTTGTGTTAGTACTTCATGTGTTTGTCTACCCAAACACACTAAATACTATGGATATTTCAGTTGTGTTGTATTTCTTTTAGAAGGTTTTATGGCATTCACTTTCATAACATTTAGGCTTTTATGCTGCTGCAGATGCAAACAAATGACAACCTGACAAATCTGGATGTTGAAGGGCTTTTCTAATAATGAGCAAAAACCCCATTTTCAAAGGTTTTGGGGAAAGACAGATCCCCATCAAGCCGCCGTGTGAAAGATCTCATTCAGAGAAAGGGGATTATAGGGAACTGTCACCAAAATCAATATTGCATAACGCAGTTCAGCAGCCGATACCGGCCCGAGAAAAAAACTTTCTTTACTTTGGATTTTGTCATGATGAGCGATGATCCCCGGATTATGAGGCGGGTTCGCTCAGCCCGGCCGCCACCGCTGCCCATCACCTGCTCTGAGCTCCGTCTCATCGCGCCTGTCCCATCCGATCCGTTTTTGATTCATGACCTGTCAGCTGTCGTCTACTTTGGAGACGATGGGGAGCGGTGGGGCAGGGTGCGAAAGGCCTGGATCTGGGGGCGGAGAGGGGGGGATCGATAGTCTGTTCGAGACGGGACCGGTGGAAGCGTAGAAGTGTCAGACTCTCAGTTGATGGAGAGGTGATAGACGAAGAGAGAAGGAATCCCGAAAAGATAATTCCAGTTATTTTCAATCTCCTATTTTCCTAGTTTTTGCCATCATGACAATTCTGTTAAATATTTCAGCAGCTGCTTATGAATTGGAGATATTTAAAACTCTGCAGTGAAGTGAGTTTTCAATTTTCAATCGTGATCATAGGCGAGTAAGGTTGAAAATAACCAGAATTATCCTTTAATGGAAGATGACAGTGGTTCTGATGACAGTGAAGTGCTCAAAGCCGCCACATCCTTCAAGTCCTCTGAAAAAAAAAAGAAAAATACTTCTAATTTATCAAGGCCAAACAAAGAAATAATTCAAGCCTCCTTTTCCCCGAAACCTCTTGACTGCCACTCGGCTGCAGAGAGGAGAGGGACTCGGCTTTGTCTGCCTGTAAACGTTTGGATTTCTCAACTACATTGATTAAATTAATAAAGTATATTCTGGCTGTTAAAACCTAATGAGCCGAACCTCGTCATTCAGACTGAAGCGACACGTAACCGGGATGCTTTTAAGTGCCCGGAGGAATTTATAGGTACCAAAAAAAAAGCTTGTTTCCTTTCAAGATTCTGCTTTGTAGTTTGTAAGTAGGAAGAAAAAAAGCAAACTTTGATACAGGTTTGTCAGATGGTAAAACTAATTTTCATTAGCGTCGGCCGATATCGATTCTGATCTGCTGGCAGTACGGCTTTGAAACAAAACGCAGCGGGGTTTTGTAAGTGATGGATTTGGTTCTGAGGGATTTATTTGGATTCACTTGACTCGTCACTGAACTTCATTCGCTTCAGAAGGGCCTAAAGGGACCAGGAGCCAGAGAGGTGACAGGTTTGATCCCCACACAAGTTCATCGCTGTTGAAGTGTCCTTGAGCAAAGCGACGAACCCTCTACCTCGCCACTACCGGCTGTCCCTGACCTCTGACCTCTGACCCCTCTGGCGAATTGGAAACGAATTCCCAGTTACACTGTATAGAATATGGCAAAATGAGCTCCAGATATAAGCTGTATTAACTTTTCTGGGTGGTTTCTGCCTTCATCACCTCTTCACATTTTAGCTGATTATATTTTCTTACAGTAAAGTGAGTGAGAGGTTCACTTGATGGTCAATGGTCAAATGTGTCATTTCTGGGATCGAACCTGTGAACTTTCAGCTGTGGGACTTTATTTCTACCCACTAGGACAGCCTTTGAACTGTATTTTCATGAGATGGTAAAAAAAATAAATAGAAAATTGACAGCTAATCATAGAAAATAATCATCATCTTATGACTACCTCACAAAATAGCTGTTTTTGTAGCTAGAATCATCTGTGCTTTTTAAATATTGATTAATGAATTTCAGGTGGCATGTTTTTTTTGTTTTTTTTTCTAAAATGGATATTTAGCATTTTGGAATGAAACCCTTCAATTATAGCGGCGTGCTCATGTTCTGCAAAGTGCTAACGCCTGGTTTTCCAGTGTGCTGTCCTGAAGGAGGTTGTTTTCTGTCCCGTAGGAAGTGGTAATTGAGGCGTTGGCCCATTTGTACTTGACAGTTGCGTCTAAGGGATAACACTTTCCAATTCCAGCCATCATACATCAGTTACTTGATACTTTCAGAGAGGCCCAACATGCCTCAGCACACATTTCTTAGGCGAGGAGGGACGGGAGCGAATTAAGCTGCAAACGTACAGATGTGGCTGTTGCAGAAGTCTCACTTTTTACCAGAGGTGGAAAGAATACCGAAACACCCTACTGAAGTACAAGTACTGCTGTTTTACTGACATTTTACTGAAGTAGAAGTAACAGTAATGCTGCAAAAATCTACTCAAGTAAAAGTTACACAGTCACAGCTTTACTACTTGTTTACATCTTTCCCATGCATTTCAAAAAGGACGAGCAGACTGAGTTTGATCTAGACCAGTGGTTCTCAAACTGTGGTACGGGTACCATCAGTGGTACGTGGAACGCTGCCAGGTGGTACGCCAGATGACTCTGGTGAAAAACCCTCTGCAACCATTACAGTGTTTATAATTTCTTAATTTGTGATTTACCAGCATAATCAAAACTTTTGAATAGACTTAAAATGTTTTCATATTTTCAATTTTACTGTTTCAGTCTGCACACCACCACATACTTATGTTGGCACTGCCTACGCGAATGTCACATTTTATTTTTATTTAGGCTATTTCTCCTTAACTTAACCAGGTGAGTCCCATTGAGATGTCCATCTCTTTTGCATACATATGTACTTGGATGGTTTGCTTTGATCAGAGGTGGTACTTGGTTCAAAAAGTTTGAGAACCACTGAACTAGACTCTTATAATTGGAAAATAAAAACTCGTCAAGATGAAGCACATAAACAAAGTACAAGTAAACTACTCAACAAGCTACTCAATTACAGTAACGAGAGTAATTGTTAACTCGTTACTTTCACCTTTGCTTTTTACTGCATGCCTGCTGAGCTGCTGCTGCATGTCGGCTTCGTTCCCAAGAGGAATTATTTGGTGAAGTTGGGTTTAGCTGTGATTTCAGCCATCAGAGGTAACAAGGAACAGTCTGGTAACTCACTGGTGGAGAGATAAGATAAGAGCTTTGTTTTATGATTGGCTGATATGGTTCTTCTGTGTGGCGTTCAAGATCTGTCTGCTGTATTAATTCAGGGTGGATGCTTATTCAACTTGTCTCTTCCTCTGTCTTATTCTCTCTTTCACTACCTCTTTCTCAAAATTTGAATGCTCACTCATCAGCATCCAGTGTTTTTAGAGGAGAGTGTACAGTAGCGAGGATATGTTTTGTCTGGGGGATTAAAGCAGGGAAATCCGTCTCATGTCTGTCGTACAACCATTTCTTCGCTCTGCTGCCTCTGTCCCTTGTAAAATAATATTTTGATTTGTGGTGTGTGAATGAAATACAGCTTAATAGATATTGATTATAACAAAAGTGACTGTAAAATGTAACAACTTGCCCTCATTATTCTCGCCCAGGCCTTAAGTGGCAGGTTGTCTTCCAGCAGCATGTGTGCCTCGCTGTCACTTCTCTAAACGCGCTCCTCTCTTCTGCTTTAAGCACTTCATGATTGGGTGAAGTGTGCCTCATCAGAATAGCCTGTTCCAAATTGCTTTTAATGGCTCATGCGGATCTGTCTGATGCCAATTTGCGTCGGAAAAATAAATGATCTCGGTTTCTCGAGAGGCTGTTACAGGATGCCACAAAGCCAAACCGCCCGCCAAACGAGCAGTTTAACATCGCCAAAACCCTGCGGAACATTAATGCCCCAGCCGTCATCAACGCCTTCAATCATTATTCCGCTTGTTTACGTCATTTGAGCCTTAAGACCGACTAAAAACAAACAGCGGTTTCATCTGAAAGCCTCAAGATTTCTGGTTGGAGCGTCACTCCAAGATACGGCTTAGGGGAAGAAAGTATGGATTTTATCGGCGGTTATTTGTCTTGCCTGTCCTCCTTTAAAAACCATTAAACAAGACGCAGAGATCTCTCTCTCTCCGACTAAAGAGATTTACTGTCTGTTTATGAGTTCGCTCCTTTTTGTCTTTATCAGCTATTAAACATGCCTTCAAACACTCACACACACGCCTGTGGAGCAGATGCAAAGAGCTGCGCAGAGGCTAAGAAGTTATTTGAATCTCTAAATATTTGAAATTGAACCACTGTGAGCGTAATTGAGACGTCCCTCGATAAAGATGGGTGATGATACCATGCAAATCTTGTTGATTACATATCATCTGTGTTTATAGACTGTTTATTTTGGCAGACGGTTACAGATGGAGCTGATGCAGAAGCCCCATTCTTTACTGAACTACAGTACAGCTGCTCTTAGGCTCCATCCCCAAGAGGAATAGTTTGGAATAATTACGTTTCGCTCTCTTTTTAGCCGTAGAGGCTTTGCAGTTGCATCACAAATCTCCTAGCAACTAATTTTGGCTCCATCATGGAGGTCAGCTGAGAATTGGCTGTGCGCAAATAATGTCTAAATATATAACAACCAGGCTAGATAAAGACTGATACCTGATGCCTGGTGTGGGTGTAGGTCATTTCAGTAATGTTATATAAGTTATATCCAAGGAAACAGTCTTGTCTTTAGCCCATCTGGTTCTAGACCCCACTACAAAGTGGCTAAGAGTTAGCTCAGTTAGCCTAAACAAACAGCTGTTTTTTTTTTGGCATTATTCACCAGCTAACTGGCCAGCAGGCTGATTCAAAGCAACCAGTGTTAATGTGAACATGTAACTACTAGGCTATTAACGCTAGCTTCTACTAGTGCGCAAATCAGATGTGTTTACAATAAGATTAGCTGCCCAGATACTACTATACTGGCTGGCTAGCAAAAAGGCTGACATTATCTAAACTCAAAATCAATCAGATGTTTCAGTCGCAAAATGACCAGTTCCCATTAAAAAACAGCATAGAAATTGACCATGTCTTAGGGCTAATTAACCATGTCATTTCTGTTGAGATGGCCGAGTTGCACGTTTTGAAATATAATCAACTGTTCACGGCAACTGTTGCCCAAGTGATGAGTACCTCCAATATGGCCGCCAGAGGGTTCGTTACATTAGTGGTTCTCAATGTGGCGTCCGGGGACCACCAGGGGTCCTTGAGGGAGTCACAGGGGGTCCCCAGCAAATTGATGAATTGTTCAGCATTATTATTCGTTATTAAGTTAACACAGTTAGAGAATGTGGAACAATGACTATTTTGATCATAGTTTCACTGTTATCTCTCTACCTACAATACAGATAGTCATGGAATTCTGGACAAAATCATATCTAACAGATTTGGGGTTGAGAGACAAAATCTCATCAAATGGGGGTCTGTGGCCCTAATGTGGACTAAATTAGGGGTCCTTGATATGAAAAAGGTTGAGAATCACTGCGTTACATCACCTGAAAGCTCTCTATTGGGAGTAACAGGTAATGGTCTAGTCACTAGTTGGTTGAGAGACAGGAATTTTTGGCTATATTTTCCCAATTTACTGTGTATCATTCAAGAAAGAAATGTCTGCACTTCTACAATGGAGAACTGAAGCACTTCTACAATGACTCCACTGTATTCAGCACTAACACAGGATAGATGCAGGATGAATGCATGAAGAGGGAAAGCTACACTGGCTGCTGCTGTATGTTTAGAGTTCAGAAGACAGAATTCATTGTTTGCATCAAGTCTTTTTTTTCCCCCCCTCCCTTCACCGCCACATCCCATCCCACGTCAGCCTCATGCTCAGTTTAATTAAGACTGAATTAATGAGCGTTCGTGCTTGGTGCTCAGCACATGTCTCTCCACATACACACACTTCTAAGAGTGTGTGGGATAATCAAACAAGCTAGCACCCAGGCACACATGTTCCTGTCTGTGTGTGTGTGCAGTATGTGGGAAGAGAATGGGAACCCACATGTGAGGGGGGATTTTTATGCCTGCTGTGGGAATGTGTGTGGTGGTGTTGGGGGGGGGGGGGGGGTTGGCAGATGTTGTGTCAGGCAGATGGAGAGGCTCTGTGTGTGTGTGACATCTTGTCTCGCGGGTTTTGGACCAGAGACTCCTGTTGATACAACCAGTGTAAACATCTCCGTTGTGGGGAACATGACGTGCTCTCCTTCAACACCTACTGCCGGGTTGCCCTGGAGCAAGGCAGTAGTTTGTAGTTTACATTCTAGCAAGCCAATATTATCGCTAGAAAGATTTGTGGCTCAGAGATAAACATAATTCTGCACAGACAGACTTTGTTGTCACTGAACCTTTACTTATCATGTTGTATCGTGGTTGTATTGAATCGTGAACAGTGTTGGGGGTAACACTGCATTACTGTAATCACATTACATTTGTCTGTAACGCAAATAATATCGTTACTTGCGTTACATAAGTTCTTCAATTATCTGCAGGATCTGGGATCTGGAATCTGCAGGATTATCTGGGCGGATAGAAAAAAATCATCAAACGTGCCTTTTCAGGCATGCTTGCGCAACAACCTCTGACCTCTGACCTCTCGTGTGACTTTGGCTAGAGACAGTTTGTGCGGGAGATAGGACACAAATGGCAGAGCGGTCTACAACTTTTGAGGGGTGGAGATATGCACATTACTTCCAATTTGTTGCGCGAAAGGACAAGAATGTGGTAAAGTGCAAACTGTGCCCAGACCAGAGGCAACTATCCACTGCTGTGAACACGACATCAAATCTCTCCAAGCACCTGCAAAGGCAACATGCTAACACAAAGCTTATTAGGTGATTGCCTCCTGATTAGGATAGGGATTTGTGCTGATATGTGGGCATATATAAGCTTTAACGTTATATTGTTAACTGGCAATTACGTGACAACGCATCTCAGGCGATGTTGCGGAGTAACGCAAAAGTAATGTAACGAGTAGTGTTACAAATTACTTACTTACTCTACAGGGAGTAAATAAGTAAAGTAATGCATTACTTTTTTTTAAAAGTAACGAGTAATGTGTAATACATTACTTTTTTTTGAATGACGACCCCGACACAGCGCATGTGTTGTCAAATTGATGAAGATGTTTTCTTAATTTGCTTGTGTTTTGTCTATTTGCTTGTGTTTTTGAGCTCTCTCGGCCACCGTATTATCGGCTTCAAAATTCACCCGAGGTTTTGGCCGCACGGTTGAGACTGATGATCGGCAATCGGTGCTTGCTTTGATGCATGGACTGGGGACGGTTGTCATGTTGCTGCCCCCCCCCCCTCTTGAGATCTAACAGGTGTCGGCTGCGAATATGCAGCTATTTTCTCCATAACAGTGCCACGATGAGATGGCCAACTTTCTAAATTAAGTCTTTTGTCACTTGAAATACTCGGGCACAAAAGCAGCAGAGCTACAGAGCCTGATGGAGCTTGGCAGAGGGCGGGAACATGGGCCGGGAACTCTACAAGTACCCAACTGGCCCTGCGTGGATCCCTGGAGGCGGCTCATTATCCCGCTTCTACCAAGGCCGCCGCCGGCTAATGGAGAGAGAAAGGGACACTGACAGAGCGAGAGAGCGAGCATTAGAAAGACAGCGAGAGAGAGAGAGAGAGAGAGAGAGAGAGACAACACATTAGAGAGAGAGAGAGAGCGGAGGGGAGTTTCAGCTCATTAATCATCATCACCGCCGGACGCCTGCCCGACTCGCCCCGCCTGCCCTGGCGAGGCCTTGGCACACTGAGCGCTGCGACCTTTGACCCCGTCATAAAAAGGACCTGAGGAGTGTTGGCGGCCGGCCACCGCGCTGACGGAGCCACGCGTTGAGCCGCTCGTGGAATGCAAAAATTCCCCCAATAAATGCAACCTCTGAGGGTCTTTGTCAAACTGAAACTAGTTGTGTGTGTGTGTGTGTGTGTGTGTGTGTGTGTGTGGGTGTGTGTGTGTCATAGCTCCATTCAGTCGTGCTTTGTGTTGTAAAAGACCTCAAGTGGGCTCCAGCTCAGCTATTTTACTGTTTATGCTTAAATGTGTGTGTGTGTGTTTGTATGTGTGTGTGTGTTTCTGTGAGTGTGTGACTGTCTTTGTGTCTACTATGTCACTCTGCACATGTATGAGCTTTTGTGTGTGTGTGTGTGTGTGTGTGTGAGTGAGTGAGTGAGTGTGTGTGTGTATCTGTCTCAGTGCCAGTGTGTGCCTGTTCATCTGTGTGCCTGTGTTTCTGTGTTTGCACAGCTGTGTGTGTGTGTCTGTGTGTATCTGCCAGTGTGTGTTTGTGTGTGCATATGTGTGTGTGTGTGTGTGTCTATGTGACAGGGTGTGTACATGTGTTTCTGTGCGCTCTTTTGTGTCAAACTTGTGTGTATGTCTTTACCACTTTCTTGCTGCCAGTGTGCATGCATGTGTGTGTGTGTGCAGCTATGTGTATGTGTGTGTGTGTGTGTGTGTGTGTGTGTGTGTGTGTGTGTGTGTGTGACTGGGTGCCAGTGTTTGTCCGTGTGTTTCTGTGTGCATACATTATCTGTGTGTGTGTGTGTGTGCGCTCTATTGTGTCACATTTGTGTGTGTGCATGCATGTATATGTGTTTAGCACTTAGTGCCAGTGAGTGTGCATGAGTGTGTGTACACCCCTGTGTGTGTGTGTGTGTGTGTGTGTGTGTGTGTGTGTGGCATGCCATGCAGACTGGACCCCAGGCTGTGTAGGTGGCGATACACTGCGGTCAGTATGTCACGCGGCCAGGGCCCGGGGTCAAGCGGGGGTTCGGGTAATAACCACACAATGAACTGCTTTATGGGTAATACGCTGATCGGCCTTGCCCCCCCCCAACCCCCCCCAGCCCTCCACCCCAAGACATTTAGGCTCATTGAATGTTAAGTGTCGTCTCATTCCTGCTATGTCTGTCCTTCTTTGTGCTGACTGTCCGCCGTCTCTTTGGGTTTTTTTTTTTTTTCTGGCAGATCGAGAATGTGGACGCCTGCCTCAGCTTCCTGGACGCCAGAGGAGTGAATGTACAAGGGCTCTCAGCAGAAGGTAAGACGCAGAAACGATGTGCAGTCCAGATCCGGATTCCGGATTCCAGATTCTACTTAATTCAATCAGTCAAAAAACGGCACAACGATAGAGATCTCCATGTTGTATTTTCTAATTTCTGGACCCTGGAAAATGCATTTGGCTCCACAGCAGCACCATCCAACCTTCTGTGGGTATAGCTTTCCATTTCTTCAGAGTATACCAAAAAAAAAAAAAAAAAAAAACTGGTTAAAAAAGCCTTATTTCCAAGACGTACGATTATACTTCACAGCATTGGAATTCACCACGCTGGTATCGTGGCAGCGTGCACGGTTCCTCAATCTCTAGCGTTCACGATGGCAGTGGAGGTGATCATTAGGGCATCAGAGTGGGGTTGTGGGTGGGGAAAAGCGGCGGAGAGGGATTTGCCTCCTGCCCCATCGGGGTATATAAATTGCAGATACGACGGCTTTAACCACAACAGCATGGCTGCTTGTCAAATTGAATGATAAGCTAAAAATCTAAGCTAAAAGTTTGCAGTTTTCTTCTAAAAATATGTGTTATGCAGTTGTATTTGCTACGAAAACGTGATTTTCAGTGTCTCTGTTTGAGGAACCAATGCTCCCTGCTGAGTTAGAAAATACATCCAACTGTAAAAGTCTCTTTTTTTTTTTTTACTGCATGCAAAGAGCTGCTGTCCTTCAGCTCCCGAGAGGAATAATAAATCAAGTGTTACTCTCTTTTCACACAGCAAAAATTGTCATTAGTGTTACTGTGGGAGTTACAAAAATCAGCTCTGTGCCAGTGTTTGTATAAGTACACTCTCATCAGGATTAATTGAACCATTTTTTTTTTTTTTTTTTGGTTTTGTTTTGAACATCCGCAACAACGACTCTCCAATCAACACTTCAGTCAACTCAGAATAATTGTCAGTGGGAAATCAGCGCTTATTAACACAGGAAAATTTGCGGTGCAGCTGTCGGAAGCCACGGTGTAAAGTAAAGATTGATGCGGTAATTATTTGGTGGAGAGACTCTTTGTGTTGCCGTAAACTTTTTTGGCTGGAAAAAAATAACTGCAAATTAAGGATTGTCTGTACACAGTATTATAACTCAGGATAGATGCATTTCGTCTCAATTATTCCACCAGAAACAGAAACTGTCCCCAGCTGTTATTTAGGACCCTTTTTTTTTTGGCCCGGACCCCATGTTGCTTCAGCTCTCCTTTTAAAACCTTTAAACATTAAGGAGGTGAGCGTGTCCTTGACCTCTCCAGCTTGCAGAAATAGTCTGGCAGCCTGACACACTGACCGACAGCTCTAAATCCTGCACCCCTGCCCCCCCACCCCCACCCCCACCCCCACAATCCCCTCTCCTCCAGCACTAAAAACAGCAAAGTGACTCTGTAGGCCTGGATTTTAAAAGTGGGTCTGTAAATATATGGGCTATCAGGTTCCTCTGTCCATCCCTGTTGCTGGTGCTTTTCATCATCGTGTGTGTGTGTGTGTGTGTGTGTGTTGAATTAGATGGCCATGTTTGCCCCTCTCATGTCTAATTGAATCAGTCCCAGGCTTCCCAGAGTCTGTAGGCTGGCATATGCAGTCTTTATTATCTTTTTATGAGGCGCGGGGATATAAAAACAAAAAAAAAGGAGTCCGGGGTGTTTGATGTGCATGCAGGGTGTAGGAGGTTTTTTTTTTTTTTTTCGAGAAAACGTATTTATTGTAATAATCTCTCTGGAAGTCCCCCGCAGCAAATGGCATCTGTGTGGTGGGAGGCTGTAAACCGAAGTCCTGGAAACACTCGTCTTGATGAAGAGCGATGCTGTTCCCCCCCTTACCCGCGTTTCCTATAAGGGTTAGGTTATATAGACCATAATAAAAAACGGCTCCAAAACATAGAAAAGAAGAAAACAAAGTCACAGTGGTGTTTTAAGTGTGTTTGTACCCTCCAGATCCAAGTGGGAGGTTAGGGAAGTAGGCGTGTGACCAGAAGATCAATGGATCAAATGGTGGAGAAAGAGATTAAGAAACTCTTCCCTCCCTCCGCTGAGCAAGGCACTCAAGCTGCCAGGTGTGAGTGTGTTTGGCTGTGTGAGTGTGAAGCAGGGTGTTGCTGAGGAAGAGTGTGTCTGATCAGTCAACCTTCCCTGAATAAATAAAAGTTAAAGTAATGCTCCAGGACATTTTCTTATAGATAAATGTCAGTTTTGCTGCTATCTATCAACAATTGATGTAACACAATAGTGATTCAACCTAAATCCAGTTCATGAAAGCTTTTTACATTTGTTGCAGCCACGTCTTTCCTGGGTAAAATCTTCCAGCACACAGGAGCTGATGCGCTTTACGTTTATGTAGAAGAAGAACTGGGTAACTGACAAGCAATGGCCCCATACTAGGGCTGAACAATTAATCAAAATTTTATTTAAATCGCAATATGGCCTACTGCAATTTTCAAATCACAGGAGGCGCAATATTTGTTAAAGGTGAAATGTGTGTCAAAATACCATTTTAAATGAAATATTGTCGTGCTGCAGAGATGATGCTTAAGGCCTACACATCATATTCTACAAACTTAAGAAAACATCTTTGTTTGGTACAGATGCCTGCAAAAATCACACCATAATCATTTTAATACGTTTTTCAATGAAAATGAGAATAATGATGTAAAAATTATCATTCCCTCTAATATCGCAAATCATATCGCAATTGCAATATCAGTCAAAATAATCGCAATTAGATATTTTTTCAAAATCGTTCAGCCCTACCCCATAGCACCAAAAATCAGAACCCAAAATTTTACCACTTTAAAAAAAATAATTAGGCTACCCACAGGAAATTCAGTTTGCCTTTTCCACCCTCTAAAAAGCAGGTGTGAAGCCCTGAAACACATTTCCTGCAGCTGATAATGGGTTACAGCGAGCGGTCGTTCTAGCGGGTCATTAGAGCGCCTCGCCACTGCGGGACCTCTGCAGCTGAGACCGGACCGACCGGCCTCTCATTGGCTGCCGGGCCGGCGGGCACGCCGCGACCCGCTCGCCACGGCGCACCTCCCCTTGATCTCGGTGGGTGCGGGACCTTTTCAAAAGGAGGCTGTTTTCATTAGTCCACTTAGCGCTTAAACGCTCCTCCGTGCCGGGTCAGCGAGGGCGCACGCTCGTTCCCCCGGCCCGCTGGGTGAGGCTCAGGGCCGTGAGGGGAACTGATCTCTCTGACACAAAGGCTTGGGCTCCTTACAGGTTTTTAGTTTTAAATTAAAGGGACGGTTCAGCAATTCTATTAATCACTGATCAAGTCCCCTCTCAGATTGTGCCAAAGGTTTTTACATTAGAGCTTGTGTTTCTGTGAAATCGACCTCCAATTATCATTTGTTAGCATTGCCAGCACAAGTCAATGCACTGTAAAAACTCATAATGCCATTTAGTGAAATCAACTCATCTTTATCCATTAACACAATGTATATAGATGTGTTTGTCAGTTTCAACTTAAAAGTGCTAGTTATGAGCTTCATGACTTAAAATCATGAGTTCACATCTTGTGACTTAAAATTACAAATTGAAAGAACAGCTTATAAAGCATTCACTAAACTCAACACTGTTAGTTTATTAGCAGACTTCCCAGTATGCATTGCATTCGGTTTAACTCTCCAGAATCTCTTCCTTCTTTTGGTTTGAATGAAGTTACAGGATAGAGACTTGTTATGTATGTATGTTTGGTGAATCATAGGTCAATCATAGGTTCTGATTAAAAAAACAAAACAAAAACATGATAAAATCTGCTATCTTATCTATGTATCTGGAATTCACAAGCAAGTAAGTTTCTCTGATGCACATGGCAAGTACAGTTTACTACAAGTAAGTGTATTGCAACTGCATACTATATGCTGAACTGTGTATTAATCATGTGATACTTAAACCTCAAACTTCAAACTTAAACCTAGCAAACCTTGTGAAAAAATGAACACTGGATTTCAGTTCATCAATTAATGCATTCAACTTGGAAACACGAATCAGCATGACTAGACATTTGTTGATTGAACTTATTGTCTTAAGTTCACTCAGTTAGCTTTTCTACATTAGAACAACTAACTAATGATCTTTGACCTAACTATTCAGTACTTCAGTCACCTCACAATTTTAAGGCAGCAAGGAAACTTGTGTTTTTAAGTTGAACTGCCTTAATCTTTTTTGCAGTGCATAACTCTTAAAACCACTTGTAAGCCACTTCCATATACTTCCATAGCTGTAGTAATAATAAGAATACGTAATAAAACTTGCTCAAAGCACTCTATCAATCAATGTTTGAGTTCCCGCTCATCAGCATCAAATGTGTCTGGAGGCTTTGCAGTTGTGTCACAAATCTCCTAGCAACCACATCTGGCGCCATCATGGAGGTCCATGTAAGGGATAATGCAGAGGGGGTGAGGTTATTATAGAGGAACAATAGTGGTATGATAACTTAATTTGTAACTTATAACTTAATGGACTCACATTCAAGTCAAACAAAGGAATTAAAAACTCAGGAAAAGAGGCAAACAGCAGCAAAAGCAAAGACATAATTCCGGGAGTGGTTAGGGGGCGAAGACATGTATTCTCTGGGGATTAAACCCACGAAAAGTTGATTAAGGAGGTAAAGAGAGAGTATGGTACTTCACTGCTCAAACAATCTGTGTCTCTCTTGTATCGCCCAGCGGTAGTACAGTAGAACCTTTCCTTCACCGCCTCCACAGTCCTCTGCGGCTCATAAAAATAACGAACCTCTCCAAATAGGAAAAAAAAGAGATTGAACGAAACCACATTAACCACTTGAAAGGTCTGCAGAAGCAGGCCCGTTTTCATTGAGTGTGGGCCAAGCAGAAACACTTCTGCTATACTCTGCTCCAGAGAGGGATAGAGCCCTCCTGGATCCAGCAGATGAAAAAGCTGTGTACTGCTGACAGAAGTGTCTCATGTGGGCTTTACCACTGTCCCGCCACGGACTCAAAAAAACCAAACTCTCCGTTCCTCTGTCTCAGCTGCCCCCCGAATCTCTCAGAAAGTACAGCAAAAGGTGACACCTTGTAAGAGTTTTACAGTAAATTTCCAGTCGGCGGACTGACAGAGTTCTGGACAAATGACAAGATGAGCTGCAGCCAAATGCTGGTCAAGCAGAAAAAGCTCTTAAGTGCTGATAGCTCTCCACATACATCACTTTGGACGTAAGAGTCAGTGCCCCTGGTGCCTGTGACACTCAGCATTACTAACCATTATTTAGTAGTAAGCTTGGGCAGAAAAACACACTACAGGCCTACTATAGTAGGTATAAAAGGAGCAGCCATTGTTGCCTCTTTTCATGCATTTATCCTGCATCCGCATTACATTACATTACATCCTTAAGCATACACTTTTGTCCAAAGCGACTTACAATAAGTGCATTTCGTCAACAGTAGTCAAACCAACTTATTAAGAGTAGAAGGGGAAGAAGACCGTTACATGAAAGGTTAATTCAAGTGGGGTCCATCTATCCTGCATTAGCACTGCAGTCAATTCTTTCTTGAACATTATACAGCAAAACCAAACTAACATTTTGTAACACAAAACTTTAGTTGGTTGAGCGACATTAGTTAAGAAAAAAAGAGGTGTGACTGACTGCACACCATAAACAACTAATGAGGTGCTGACCATGGACAATAAACTTACAAAAAAAAAAGAGAGAAGTCAGCTGCACCCTGATGAAAGCCTGATGGCTGAAACTTCAATATTAATAAATTAACTGGAACTTCAATGTGCGACTCACTTCTCTCTCTCTCTTTTTATGAGGGACATTAGCGACCGGACTGTTCCTTATGACTTCCGATGCCTGAAAAGAGCCTGAAAAGAGCCTGAAAAGAGCCTGAAAAGAGCGTAAATTCCCCCAAACAGTTCCTCCTCTCAGGGACGGGCGTGCAGCCAGAGTGCAGCGTCAGGTCAGCAAACACGCTGTGCCTCGTAAAGTGAGACTTCTACATGTGTACCAGGCCAACAGAGGCCCTGCTAATGGACCTGATGACGTTAGAGGAGGTTATATTATATCATGGTTGAACTCTCTCTCATTCGCTGCTGTCAGGACCACTTTCTGTTCACTCCTACATGTTCTAGAAAGAGCGACAGGTGGCGGCTTTTTCTTCCACAACAAATGTACTCTGTATTTAAGACTGAACGGGAAAGCAGCACCATATGGTCAGATGTCAAACAATTGGATTTATTAATGGAATTATTCATGTGGTCATGCTTTCTTAGGCTAGTGACTTTTAAGTCACTTCTTAACACCAATTTTTATGTACAGGCCTTCTCTTAGTGTTTATTTTCATTTATTTTATTCCATTTTAATTATTTTAATTTGGGGTTTTTTATTCATTGTATTCCATCTCATTGTATTATTTCTTTTAGGTGTTTTCTATTTTCAAGTACTTTATCTCTTATGATGTTTTAGTGACTTTTTAAACTTTAAACTTTTTTATTTTCTTTTCTTTTAGTTTTTATTGCTGTAAAGCACTTTGTAACTTGGTTTTATATATAAATAAAGATATATATATAAATAAGCTATATAAATAAAGATTATTATTATTATTATTACTATTGTTGGAAAGCCTCTGGGATGAATCCTTACTTTTTAGGGCACTGAGACAAGACACATCAAGATAAAATAACATGGGACAAATCAATATAATATTAATTTATTGATCCCTGGGGGGAAATTGTGTCACAGAAAAAGAAAAGAGGTGTTAGTTGGTGAACTAGGTACATAATAAAAGATGTAAATAAACAATCAAACATCAAGCATCCTCATGATGCTGATAAATGGTTTCTACTTATTCAAAGAAATTCTCGCTATGATGGAGACCATCCTTCCTGGAGGTCCTGGGTTCAAGCTGTCCCGCGTCAGCAAGCCTCCACCCTGCTGAAGTGCCTTTGAGCAACACGCTGAATCCTCAGAGGGGCTGTTCTGTAGCTGACCCTGACCTCTGACCTCTGACCTCTGACCTCTGGCTTCTGTATGGAGGCGGGCAAGCAAACACAAAATTCCCTCTTCTTCTTCTTCTCCTTATTATTATTACCAATCGCCAGAAGTTTCCGGCCACAGTGAGTGAGTCTGGTCGGCTGAATCTGCAACATTGTCTCTCCCTACAGCGTAGAAAACGCTGCTGTTCAGACTGTCTCCAAGGCTCAGTATAAATTACCGCCTCTGGGAGTTAGAAAATGGAAAACTCCCCCAAGAGATTAATCTTCTCCAACTTTCGCAATCTCCAAACAACACAGCCATGGATGGCTGGGGAGAAGGTTGAGTCTCCGCTGGACTGAAAAATAGAGAGTAAAAAAGCACTGCGTCAGCCGCTGCTATCCTCCGTTTGCCTCTCTTTGCCGGCCCGTAGAGAGGGCTCGGTATGAAAAGTCCATTTCACAAATGGATGCGTTAGCCAGAGTGATCAATTCTCCCTCCTCTGTGACTGTCGGGTCCTATCTCTGCTGTGTGTAGGAGTCTGGGAGAGACGCATTTGTTTGAGTTTTGTCTGAAAGGGGATGAGATGAACTTAAGGCCTGTTGGCGATCAGACAAATGCTCCCGACAGACAGTTTGTCATTGATTAGGAGCTTTTTTTGTCAGCTAAGCATAGTTAAGGGAGAACTTTGGACGCAATGCTGCACTTTCAACTGGATCTGGTGCCACAAGTATGAAGAAAATCTCTTTAATTCTCACACTGCTTGTCTGCAATAACCTGATACTCTTCCATTTACTACTAAACTACTAAAATTATTTTGAAGTCATAAAGGAAGAGTATCCTCTATGACTTAAGAGTAATTATCTATATCATTTTAATCATTTATCTTATTTTATGCATCTTTTTACCATTCTGCAGTTTTCTAAAATATATTTTCTTGGTTGTTACTTAGATGCTGCAGTCCTGTCCAGCTGCGTTGCTTTCATTTCTCCTTTCTTCTGTTTTTATTGTATTGTATTGTATTATTGTATTGTTCACATCACTTTTTTAATCACAGCGCAAATAAACTAAACGCATCACTTCTGTCAGTACTGTACCAACAGCACCCGTTAATTCAGAATCAGTTCCTTATTTAATGGTAAAAAAAAACAGAACTTTGAGAATTTAAGTGCCTGCTGTGTATTTTTATCCTCTTAAATTTGACTCGGACTTCCCCTCGAAACCCGACTTCTGCCTCTCAGCCGCCGGTCTGAGAGTTCACACGCTCAGCAGCTGGGTGTTTGTGTCATGCGTGTAAGGAGATGCTCTAGTCTGGATCTTCCACAACTGGCAGGGGGCTGTATTATTTAGATCTTATTTCGAGTAAGTGTTAATTCTTATACGCTACAGCTCAACATACTGCATAATGTATTACTAAATGCTGCCATGGTGGAATTACTGCACGCTTGCTGCACCACAGCTGCACTTGAGCTCTATCCCCGAGAGGAATCGTTTTGAAAAAAAAAATCAACATGTGCTCTCTTATATCTTTTCAGTTGTCGAAAAGATACAAGAGACGGTCTGAGAAATATTAGAGTGTAGCATTACAATATGGCGTTTTGTTCTACTGTGTAACATTTGGCAAATGCAGGATGAATGCAGGATAAAGGGCTTTTAGAATGAATATCCCTGCATACAGCTGTACACAGGATGGATGCAGGATGAGTCCATGATAATAATAATAATAATAATAATAACCTTTATTTGTATAGCACCTTTCATACACAACATGCAGCTCAAAGTGCTTTACATCAAAAAGAAAAGGCAGATAAAAGACAGATAAAAAGATAAAATTCATATAAAAGAACAAGCAAAATACATTGCATTAAAAGAATCAATAGAGTAGTCAATCTCACATTGGTGACACTGTCAACCAGTATACGATGAAGTGTGCCTTACCTCTCCAAAGATAATCACAACTTAAAAGACCTTTTGTCTGCCTTACCGGACAAAAATTTGTATAGCGCTATAGCTTTTCGGAGAGTGAACTCCCTCAATTCTTCCTTTCAAAAGGAAATCAATTTAGATGAGATCATGAGGGATTCTTAGAAGGAGCATAGATTATTTCCGGTGGTCTTACCCCGCCGCATAGGCAGGCCCCACAGCCCCTATAGGACTTGTCAAATGTTCCTTTAGAACAATACACAGATCAGCTAAGCAATTACAATCATAAACCTCAAGCAATCCTTCAATTCTCAATATAGGTTTGTGGATGATGGGGGACTACAGTGTAAAATACACACTCACGCTCTGGTCTTACTCCCTTCTCTCCCTTGGTGTCCCTCCAGAGATCAGGAATGGCAACCTGAAGAGCATCCTGGGCCTCTTCTTCATCCTGTCGCGCTACAAGCAGCAGCAGCAGCAGCAGCAGCAGTACTACCAGTCGCTGGTGGAGCTCAGCCAGCAGAGCAGCAGCACCGCGGCCGCCAGCAGCCTCAAGACGCAGGAGATGCAGTCCAGGTACCGTGATGTGTGTTCGGTCGGCGCTGTTGCGGGTGTAATTTGGGCGCAGAGGTAGCCCGGAGGTCCCAGAAGCAGGCTTGCGGTCCCGGGGTGGTCCCTGGCTTGAATTACCGGACCGGGTTTCTCTTCTTAGGATTTTACGCTGGAGTCGAGGTCGAGTGATTTATCGATTTTGGCTGGTTTAATTGGGGCCTTTTGTAAACAGGAAATTGATGGATATGATTGAGTCTCGATGGTGCTGAAAATAAATAACAGCCTTTCACCGGGGAAGATGTTTCTCATTAAACGCTCGGAGCGCTTCTGCAGTGTCAGCTCCGCGAAGAAGTCTCGACAGGGATGAGTCAAGATGGCTGACAGCTGAGGTCTGCAGCCAGATCTTATTGTAACGCATCTGAAATGAGTATATTTTACATTCCAGTGGCGTGAGCCTTGGATTGCACTAAAGAATGGCCCAAGTAGATGGAATTACCTTCAAAACAATAGCAGCCTAAATAACATTTCTTAATTAAACTAAACCCCAAACACAAAATTTGTGGTGAAGCCTGACATCTAATGGTGAAAAGGAAGGTACTGAACTGGCCTTCTGCTATTGGCTGGTCTTTGGTGCCAGCTGATGTCACCACCTGTTGTACTCTATAGAAGGTGACATCACCTGTCACCAAAGACCGGCCAATAGCAGAAGGCCAGTTCAGTACCCTACTTTTCACCATTAGATGTCAGGCCTCACCACAAATTTGGTTTTGGGGTTTAGTCACTCTTAAAATTAATTTCCTGATTACAAAAGTCACTAGCAATAATTGCAGCTAGCCAAAACAAAACCCAGACAATGTAATCAGCTAATTTGTAAAAATTAACATAACCTTTCAACACACAGGCTGACAACTGTTGGAACTAATGGAAATTGTCTTGGTCATGAAATTGTTATGAAATGTGAGTATGTTATTGTGCACATACTGTAGTAGTATGGAACATTTTAAGATTTAAGACACACAATTTAAGCGGCTTTTCCTCCATTTAGCGATCATAGGTGTGCGATATGAAGATGCTCATGTCCCTTTCTGGGTTAAGATATGCAGACATTCCCAGCAGAGGTGAAGGCGTAGAGCTGCTGCATGGCTAAGCAGTAATAAGCAGTAAGAGCAGCAGAGGCCCGGTCCAGTGTGATGTAAATAGACAGACTGGGCCTTACTGGAGCATCTAAAGGCCGGCCTGACATGCCACACATGGGTGGCATTCCCCCCCCCCCAGGCAGATCAGGTTACTGCACTGCTGCTCTACTTGGCCCTGCTGTGTGTGTGTGTGTGTGTGTGACAGAGAATCTGTGTCAGTGTGTATGTGTGTGTGTGTGTGTGTATCAGCGCAGTAAGAGCACACACTTAATCTCAGTATTTGAGGAGAGGGTATGTGGGTGAAACGGAGTGGGGCAGCCTCGCTCTGCTTAGAAAGAGTTTGGAGGGCAGCGGCGGTGGTGGTGTGTGTGTGTGTGTGTGTGTGTGTCTGTATGGGGGGGTTACTAGGGCTTTAGGGGCACAGCTGCCACCTATTCCCACCCTCCCTCCCCTCCTCCCCAGCAACAACAGGTGTAGAAGACCCCCCCCCCCAACTCTGCTGCTGTAACACAAAAAGACGAACAGAGCGGCGTTCCAGGCACGCCACCGCCTCGGCCCGGCCCGGCGAGCATGCCAACACACCAGTGATGTCACACACTGACACCGATACTGATATAGCCATTGTACACGTCCTACTTTTTTACTGCCGAACCTGCAACCTTGCAACGCCGCTTCCTTTTTACAAGAAAGGGGTCTGGTAGCAAGTTGATCGAGGCAGAAATTCGAAGTTTCAGGTTTCACACAGTCTTTAGTTCTGCTGTAGCTCTGTTCAGGATCGAATTGCGGGATAAATACACGAAAGAGGTCTTCCTGAGGTGACTTGAGTTAACTTCCAAACAGACCCTCTCTGCCCTGCCTGTCCACAGCCCCGGTCACGTCTCGCTCCCCTTTCTTGGGTCGATTAGTAAATCAAGTGTGAGGGCCGGAGGCCACGGCGCAGGTCAGAGGATCAGTGCGTGTCTGTCAGTGATAAAGTAGGCCATTCTTCTGTGAGTGAGGGGGGAAGTCGGGGGCCGTGCGGCCGCTCTGTTCGGATTTGCCCACGAAGTCTGGAAAGTGCTTGAAAAACGATTGTGAACTTGGATTTATAAGGTCATATCTGTGTGAAGTGCAGTTCTGAGATATTGAGCATCAAAGATTTGACGGACCAGCTGGCAAAACTGTAGTTTTATTTAGTAGTAGTAGTAGTAGTAGTAGTAGTATTTTATTCAGTCATCACACACAATACAATAAGTATAAACATGTATACAATCTAATATACAATAAGTATAAGCAGTCTAGACAGTATAAACAAAATCAGCAATCTATGTATTAAGTAGTGACTGAAAAGGCTCAGGGAGAAGCATAATGCTTATCCTCAAAAATAGCTTTATAAACCATTCTTTTGAAAACCAAAAGCGAGTTACACATTCTTAAATTTATATTAGCATTGTTATTATTAGCATAATTTAACCCCAACAATAGAAATACATCTCCTTTTAATCCCTTTTTTAGCTTTTTGTATGGTAAACTTACAAACATCTCTCAAATCATATTTGCACTGAAAAAAACCTTTGTACGCAGTCTGGGAGTAACTTTGTTTTAGCTCTGAACATTATTTTTTTGTTGTTGTTATGTAACCCCAAAAGGCTAAAAACAATGAAAAATAACACCACACATTCAAAGTAACAGTCAAAGATCATGAATATGTGGATAACTCAGTTTAAGTGCATAGAACGTTATAATTCTTAGCTCAGGTTTTGCTGTCATTTCACATGTTGTGTTGTCAAGTAATGTGCCCCCAGTTGACACTGACCAGCCACTGTCACGCTGTATCATTGAACACCGATCAATATCTTCAAATCCAAGAAACTGAAGTCTGGAAAAAGTGTGGAATAGTTCAAAAGAGAACGAATAGGAGCCTGGTTGTGCTGGTGGATTGTAATGGTCTAACACAGTGATTCTCAACCTTTTTCATATCAAGGACTCCTTATTTAGTCCACATTAGAGCCACGGACCCTCATTTGATGAGATTTTGTCTCTCAGACCCAAATCTGAACTCTATCTATCTTTTGTCAGATATGATTTTGTCTAGACTTCCATGACTATCTGTATTTTAGGTAGAGAGATAACAGTGAAACTATGATCAAAATAACCATTCTTCCACATTCCCAAATTGTGTTAAATAATAGTGAAGTTTAACAATTTATCAATTTTCTGGGGACCCCCTGGCACCCCCTCAAGGACCCCTGGTGGTCCCCGGATCCCACGTTTGGAACCACTGGTCTAACAGATCTGGACAGAACAGATTTGCAGTGTGTGTGTGTGTGTGTCTGTGTGTGTGTGTGAGTGCAGCGTGGATGAGCCAGATGATCATGAGTGTGTGAGTCACCATGTGTTGCTGTTGAACCAAATACCAACAGTGACTGTGCAGAGCTTCAGACACACTGGCACAGTGCGGGAAAACAATGTCCATGTACATCTGTAGATGTGCCGCCCACTTCATCACTCACTGACCGACTTATTTCAGCTATTTGTCTTTTTACTGGAACTCCTAACCTTGGCAGTGCTGCCTATATTTATATAGTCTTATTAAAGGAAAACGCCTCATCAGCTATTGGCGATGTACCTTGCATTTATTGGCCCATTTTGTTGTTCGGTGGTGTATTTTTCTCATGATATAGCGTCACCTTCAGATATTCCCAGCAGCTACAGTGGAGTTTGATATGAGAAAATGTTTCAGGATGTAAAACCTCAGCGGTAAACGTCAGGTTTTGGTGTCAGTCCCTCAGAATCAAAGAGCGAGGGCTTCTCTCTAGAGCCGCCATTTTGCACCGAGAGACGTTCAACAATCATCACAGGGAGAAATCCATCGTAGAAGAGGAGAGAGACCAATTTCTCCACCCACAGGAGCAGGAGAGAGACCAGAATGCAGTGCAGCAGAGAGACAGGTTGGGGTTCGAGTAAAGGGGGGAGCAACTCTCATTTTTTTCTCAACTGAACTCGACTCTCTTGATCCAAACTACACATACCACCCACAGCTGAATGCAGCAAGTTCCCAGCTCTTCTGTGGGGGGTTACCGAAAGGCATTCTGGGAAATGTAGGAAAGCGCTAACTGAAGTAGAAGGAGACGAGGCAGGTTGAGTGAAAGTGAATTACAACACAATTACATTTTTTTCTTTCATTTAAGAACAGCCGTATGTCTACTTTGTGCTTTGTGCTTTTGGTCTGGTCCATTACCTTCAGCTATAGATACAGGAAGGTTCAGTGTCACACCAGAGAATCTGTCTGAAATTCATTTTATCTTTTATTGTCCTTGATGTGATGAGCTCAGAAGCATGCTTCAGCACAAAGTAACTTTGATTTACGCTCGTTTCTTTTGGTTAGGCGATAATGAAAGGCTTGAGATATACACTTCAGGAAAGGTGGATTCAGTATGACACAACTTATCTGTAAAGCCTGAGCAAAACAAGTGTACTTTGTTTTGGTCCTGAGTTTGTATTTGAGGAATATGTTACACACAAACTGCACTGACGATAGCCTGAAACGTTTGCACCTTTTTACTTTTCATGTTAAATTAATAGAAACTTTTTTTATTTACAAAAAAAAATCATTTTTTAGAGGCTTGATGGTCAAACTGGCTCGTGTTGCAGGTTCCTTCTGCCTTTTGACGGTGTTTTTTTTTACCCACAATGCATTCAGACACTGAAATAAAAATCCATAAATACCCATAAACCCATAAATATCTTCTATGATTATAATTTTGTAATGATGAATTCCCCGTCAGCTGATCTGACCCAGAAGATTTAGTTTGTCTGAGTAACTTCCTAAAATATAGGCTAAAAGTTTAAGCTCTTTAAATCGCCCAATTATCTCTGTCTCTCAGATTTACACACACACACACACACACACACACACACACACACACACACACACACACGCACACACACATTTGGTTTACTGCACATCTACAGTTGTGGCATGGAGTGCTTTCTATAGACAGCACCTGCTGGCCTGACTGGTGTCTCTGGGGCAGGGGATGGGACGTGTGTGAGTGTGAGTGTGTGTGTGTGTGTGTGTGTGTGTGTGTGTGTGTGACCGAGGGGAACTCCCCCCATTGGACGGAGCGCGACAGCCCGGAGCCACGGGAGGGTTAGTGAGAGCAGTAGAAGGCAGGGGGGGCCCGGCCAGGCAGAGCAGAGCAGAGTGAACCCTCCCTCTTTAGCGCAGCATGTCCCGGGGCGAACACGCTGACCCCCTGGTCTGCCGCGCCTCACGCCTGCCCACCGCCGCCGCGCGCGACAGGAAGAGCCGCCTGCCTTATGGGAGAGCCTACAGCCTGGCCAAGCCCGACTCCTCTCCTAGGTACAGTCCCACCCCGCTGCAGTGTGTGTGTGTGTGTGTGTGTGTGTGTGTGTGTGTGTATGTATGTGGGGATAGAGATCGGAAGATACTGGAAAACACGAGGCGGTGTGAGGAGGATGGATTAGTGTCAGTGGAATCATGAACTGGTAAATGGTTGGATTCTGTTCTGTGTGTGTCTTGGTGTTTTTGCTGACTATGGTGTTTTTTAAATGGTTTGGGTATTGATTATAAATTGCTAATAGATGGATATGGATATGGTATCTTGATCTTGCTCATAGGACAAATTTAGAGGTAAAGTTTGGTTGCGGTCACTGACCAGTCTCGCCAGCAGCTTGTTTGATTAGTGTAGCGGTTCAGATGGATCCACTGCAAAAGTCCCACTTTTTTGCTGCATGTGTGCTGCACTACTGCTGCACTTTTGCTCCATCACCAAGAGGAATTGTTTGGAAAAATCTTTGTTCTCTTCTCTGGTTTGACCTGGTAACTAGCCGGTTGAGACATGTTAGAATTTTGTTTTGAAATACTTAATAATTATGCTGTGTAATTATGCTGTATAATATTTAAGAATGAATTATTGCAGTTCCAATGCATGATAAATGCAAGATAAATATGTGGGCTTAGACTTCTACAATGGCTTCCACTGTATACTGTATTAATGCAGGTAAATGCATGAAGGGCAACTTCTACAATGGCAGCCACTGTAGGCAACCTGTTGCTGCCTAGGGCAATGTTGTCCAGGAATCCACATAAAAAGGCAGTGGAAAAATCGGTTCCCAATGGGTCAGAGAACATCAAATAGAAAAGGTGGGAAACTGTATAATGCACAAAACAAGTAGTTTGCTATAAGTATTTGCTATAAGTAGTGCCGACAAATACAAGCACATCAAAGCAATAAATGAACTCAAATATAGGCAGAATGGAAGAGCTGAAAAATGTCAAAACTCCAGCAACACTTGTATAGAACAACTGTATTGTTAGACCTAGGTCTGACAATAAAGTTGTTCTATATACTACATATATATTTTTAGACCTTTTTCCCTTCTCCATGCACCTTGGAAGTAGGTGAAGTTGTGCCAGAAACCCCTACTCTGCTTCTCCAGAATGGAAGAGCTGCTCAGGTTTAGAAAAGGCCTCACTGGACGGTTTCCCTCCTGGACGTGATGGTCGTGTGACATCTCATTACCCGCTGTCATCACGGCTGAGCCCGCCCCGCCATTTTGGAATATAAAAACCATCACCGGTTTCCGTCCGAACCTCGGCGCTCTGCGGCTACAGTCAAGCTGAAACTGATATTACTCACATTTAATAAGGGACAGCGACGGCGTCCAATATCGCTCGCATGTGCGCCGCAGTGTCGCGGGCGATTAGACGGAGGGCCCGGTGATGTATGTTGTATGCAATCAAAACTGACGCACCGAACCCCCACCGCCACCCCCGCCGCCCCCGCCGCCCCAACTTCGCATCCTGCCCTCATGTGTTCTGGTGTCTTTTTTTTCCACATGGAAAGATCTTAAAAGTGGTGGGTTGGATAAGCGCTCCAGGCTGGGGAGTCTATACCGTTGCCTTCATGTTTCACTGCGTTTTATAAGGAGGGAGGGTTGGGGGGGGTGGGGGGGTGGGGGGGGAGAGGGGATTGGCCTTGTGGTGGAAAAATGTGCGCCGCAGTTACCCCTCTCAGTTTTACCCTGACAGATACGTGCTGCGGTTGATTATTCAATATAGCTGCGGGCCGGCTGCTAACACAAGCCGCTCTCTTACTCTTACCATTACCTTGCCTGGGATTCCTGCGGCCTCTGCTGCTTTTACAGATAACCCCTCTTCCTCCAATGCTGAGAGCCTCGCGACACACTCTCCCACTCCCAAACCTGAGCAGAAAAAAGAAAAGAGCGCAGGAATAAATAAAAAAAGAGGACAAAAAACTTCACTTAAAGAGCAATGCGATGGAAAAGTTTTCTTTCTTTTTTTTTTTTTTGTCACCCACCGCCAGAGAAGCACTTTGAGAGAGCGACGGGCTCCGTTAATCTTCGCTCGCCTTTTCTGTGTGTGTGCTGAGCGCCATTTAGGTTATTTGATGTAGTGCAAAAGCATGCTGGTGCCTCAGGGGTTTGTGGGGGAGAAAATATAAGTGTGTGTGTGTGTGTGTAGGTGGGGGGGGGGGGGGCGAGGAGAACATATTTAGTTGCCAGAGATCATTAACCGGCGTGTCATATGTATCGTATAGTTCATTTCCACGGCGATACGAAGGCGCTCGCCGCTATAATGGGAAACCGCCCCGAACGTGTTTCCTCGGGCGCCGCCGTCTGGGCCCTGGGGCTCGTTAGCATATCACCGCGTCATGAAAACCTCCGAGGTCAATTAGCGATGTACAATGACTCGGCAATTCATCAGCGGCGGTTATAAAGTGAGGTTAATTGTCCAGAGGGAGAGATGGAAATAGAGAAAGACTCTGTGTGTGTGTGTGTGTGTGTGTTGAATAAATGTATGTGTGTGAAAGGGAGAGAGGCCGACCAAGACAAGAGAGAGAGAGTCTGTGTGAGTGTGTGTGTGTGTGTGTGTGCGTCATAGAAAGAGACAGAAAGAATGAGTGTGTGTGTGCGTGTGTCTGTTTGTGTGTGTGTGTGTGTGTGTGTGTGTCAGAGAGAGAAAAAGCAATTACAGATACTCTGTTAGGGCGTCAGAGGGCTAATTTAAATTTGCACAGCGCCACGCCACCTTAGCAGATCCTCATCGGTCCCGGTTCGACCTCGGCGAACAAAGCTCTGAATATTACTCTGTCACTCTGTGATGGCCGGTTTAACTCTACACAAAGATCACATTTATTCAGGGTGATGTTAACTAATAATAACCTCAGGGAAAGCCTGATTAAATCTGAAAACTTGCAGGAAACTTCCGCACCGGTCTTACCTCCGGTGACACTGGGGGAAGTGACGCGTGAAGAAGAAGGAGAAGAAGAAGCAGACAAAATATTAATCAGCAGCAGCAGACTTTAAAAAGATCTAAAAGTTCCTGTCCTGAATGTGCAGGGCGTTGTCTTCCTTTTCATTCCCGTTTCATTGATGGTTTACCTGAGCCGTGCTGTAATTCCCTTAAAGGAATAGTTCACCCAAAAATGAAAATCCTGTCATCATCTCCTCACCCTCATGCCAGATGAAACACAGGTGAAATTTGTTAGTCCATATAACACACAGGGAGGCTGCCAGCACAACTTGGTAGCAGCCTTCTCCAAAACAACTGAAGTCAATGGGGAGCTGTTCTTTAGAGCTCCAAAACAAAAACAGCCAAACAATCACACTGTGAACAGAAAGACCTATACACCATTATTTGTTGCAAATCAATCAGCTGTAGTTAAGATTTGCACTAAATGATGGTGTAAATATACTGTAGGTCTTTTTGGAACTCTGAAGAACTGGTCCCCACTGACTTCAGTTGTTTTGGAGAAGGCTGCTATGGAGTTGTGCTGCAGCCTCCCTGTGTGTTATATGGACAAACTTCACCTGTGTTTCAACTGGCATGAGGGGGAGGAGATGATGACAGAATTTTGGGTGGACTATTCCTTTAATATCCCTATGATTGATCTGCCTCTCTCCTTAGCCCTCAATTTTCATTTTTTTTTTTGTCCCAAACGCAGGGGGCGCTATTAGATTTTAAGACTTTTTGAATTGGCCAATCGCAAGAGGTAAAAGTCAGCCGAGGAAGACAGTATCACACTGTAAACCGGACACAACATTTCCAAGTCTTTTATTGGCTCAGTAGTTTGACAGGTGATGTGTATGAAGAGGCAAAAAATGTCAGAATCGTAAATTTTGATGCCTAAAAAATTGGCAGAAGTAATGGTTTTAAAGGTGGAACTCTAGTCTCAGAAACAAAAAATCTCAATCAAATCAGAAAATCTCAATTTTTGTTTCCATTGCTGGAACTTTATCAAATCATCCGTCATTACAGAAACTGGCTCTGACCCATGACCTCTTCACTCTAAGCTTACTTGTATGGTGATCTAGCATTTTTATCTTATGGTACTGCTGCACTCATTATAATCCACTCCAGATAAGGACGTCAACCACATGCCTAAAACGTTAAAATGTCAACTTTCATTGTTTGGCTTTGTATTCAGTCTCAGGCTGAGAGTTCAGAATTGCATGCTAAGAGCAGCAAGAGAGGACAGAAAATGAGATGTGATGACTGGAGTGCGTCACTCAGCCAGCCAGTATAGGTGGTTTATTGTCTCCGTCCACTTTCACTCTCCAACGCCAAACCAACAGCCCACAAACACAAAACAGAGAACAACTTGTTCCCCGTTGTCAGAAAGGAAGGACGTCTAAACAGACTGCTGGTGCTGTTGCTTCCTCTGTCAGTCACTGATGGGTCGCTGAGATTCAGAAAGTCATCGTAGAAGATCCACTTTTTACTGCTGAGCTGCTTGTTGAGCTGCTGCTGCACCCTGGCTCCTTCCCCAAGAGGAATTATTTGGAAAAATCAAGCCGTGATCTCTGTGCAGCCCTTGGAAGGTATGAGGAAAAGTCTGGTAACTAGCTGGATTAGAGAAACTGGAGTTTTGTGCTGCAGTATTCTGATTTGTTTGTGTAAAAGTCAAGAATTGTCAGCAGTATTGTTGCAGGATTAATTACATGAAGCTGTGATATAAAGTCAGTATTTTGTTTAAAGCAGGTCCTTTAACCTAATAGCCTGGATTAGTCGAGTCCTTTCTGTTTTTTTTCCTGCGGCCATTTTCATTATTTTCTTTTATTTACACATGCAGTGAAATGGAGAATATTCCTGTGGGTAGTAACTGAGGTTGCTGCATATTACAGTAGGTATAATTCAAAGTCCCAATTTTCTAAAGTAATTAATTTTTGGTTGAATTTTCAAATCGTATTGCATACCAAGCCTTGGCAGGCATCTGGTGTTGTTGTTTTTTTTCTGTGTTTGCCTGTGGTTGTGTCCATTATTTGCTTTTGAATGTGTAATTTAATTGGCGCGCGCGTGCACACACACACACACACACACACACACACACACACACACAGTGAACTAGTACCGGCAGTGGCTACAGCCATGGACCCTATCCAGAGGCTGAAGTGTGTTTACTCTATCCTTACTGAAGAAAACATCCTGGAAGCCAAACTGGTTATGCTGGTGGCAGCTTATACCGGTCAGGCTCTGACCATAACTGTTGGTTTAGCAAGTGACCAGATGAGTCTACATTTTTAGGCACTTTTATGCTGCTCCTAGCTGGTCTACCAGCATCAGTGTTCTCATTTCCCGCCTGTCCCCAGATGGAGTCATTCCTATGTTCCCAAGGTCCTATGTTACCAGGGTCCTATGTTCCCAAGGTCCTATGTTCCCAGGGTCCTATGTTCCCAGGGTCCTAAGTTCCCAAGGTCCTATGTTCCCAGGGTCCTATGTTACCAGAGTCCTATGTTCCCAAGGTCCTATGTTCCCAAGGTCCTAAGTTCCCAGGGTCCTATGTTCCCAGGGTCCTATGTTCCCAGGGTCCTAAGTTCCCAAGGTCCTATGTTCCCAGGGTCCTATGTTCCCAAGGTCCTATGTTCCCAAGGTCCTAAGTTCCCAGGGTCCTATGTTCCCAGGGTCCAAAGTTGCCAAGGTCCTATGTTCCCAGGGTCCTATGTTCCCAGGGTCCTATGTTCCCAAGGTCCTAAGTTCCCAGGGTCCAAAGTTGCCAAGGTCCTATGTTCCCAGGGTCCTATGTTCCCAAGGTTGTAAGTTCCCAGGGTCCTATGTTCCCCAGTTCAATATTCTGTTAACACACATTAACTCTCCTATTGTGTTCGGGTCAAATTTGACCTGTTTCAAGTTAAAATATTTCATAAATATTATCCAGTTTTTTTTTATTGAAACAAGGCTTCAAAACAGCTATATAAACACAAAAAAAACAATGGTTATCATTTTATTTGATTTTGAAGGTCTCTAACCCTAACCCTAACCCTAGAACTGGGGAACATAGGACCCTGGGAACATAGGAATGCCTCTGCTAAAACCAGCTCAGACCATCAGCCAACTTCAGCTGGTTCAGGCTGAAATGCTAACCGACCATTATTTGACCTTGTTGCATGTTCACCAGGAATCTCCCTTCTCCTCAGAAATGTAAAATATTTAATCTATAATCAAAAACCTCCGCGCAACAACAACAACAACAGCCACAAGCAGCGTTCCCCCCCCCCCCTCCCCCCCAAGCATCTAGCTAAAAACAGAAGAAGTGTCCAGTGGATGCAGAGAGCTTTCAATAGAGGCTCTGTTCATCCAGCTGATGAAAAAGATTCACATGGTTTGCGAGTCACACACACAGACACGCACGCACATTTCCACACACACACACACACACACACACACACACGGATAAACAACAGCCTGGCCACCTGGTCTTTAACCTCTCATTGTTTACAGGGCGTCCGCGGTGATTAAAGGCGTCTCTGTGCATAAAGCGCCCTTTTGTTTTCTTTCTGTCCGCCGTGAGTAGCTTAACTACGTCCCTGTCCAACATGAATTGGGAGGGCAGCCGGCGTTAATTCCCCCTCTCCCTGCATGACTAACGGTGAGTGTTGGCTTGTTAACCGTGACTGGCGCTTCGGCTATTTCCTACGCCTCTGCCCGGTGTTGTTGTGTGTGTGTGTGTGTGTGTGTGTGTGTGTGTGTGTGTGTTTGGTGGTTTCTTCAAACGAGGCCACCACGAAACTGAATGAGAAAGTTTTTTTTTTTTTTCGGGATGGAGGGGGGGGGCGTTTTAGGTCAGCGGCCCTATAACGGATTTGAGGGACGTTCAAGGCTTAGTCAGTATGAGCATGTGGTAACGAACATGTGTGAGCCATCATGTGAAAAAATCAAAGAAATGTGCACTTGTGTAGTATGAACCACGTGCTTCTTCTTTTCTATCACTGCCCTCGTTGTCTTTCTTCCTCTCTCTCTCTCTCTCCTATCTGAATGCCTCCTCTCACTAGTGTTATTGCATTAAGGGGCGGATTAAAAAAAAATTTCCGTCAAGCCGTTGGTCTCATTCCTCGCCCCGGCTCTCTCTCTGACTGTCTGACTGACTGTCTGTCTTCTTCTCTGCTCTCCCCGCAGTCTCACAGCGCGATATGCAAGTCCTCCGGGCCACAGCGGAATAGGGACACCGCAGAAGAAGAACACAAGGTAAATACAGGCAAAACGCTGCATGTGTCCCACCTCTTTAACTTTGACTGTTTAACTGTTTATTTGCGTGCACACAAGCCTACATGCGTTTGTCCTGTTGGGTTTAGGTCAGTGGTTCTCACCGTGGGGTCCGGGGACCACTAGGGGTCCGTGAGGGGCTTCCCCAGCAAACTGATGAATTATTAAACTTCAGCATTATTTCATTTACAAGAAGTTAACACAATTAGAGAATGTAGAAGAATGACTGTTTTGATCATAGTTTCTCTGTTATCTCTCTACCTACAATACAGACAGTCATGGGATTCTGGACAAAATCATATCTAACAATAAAAATATTCTCAGATTTGGGTTTGAGGGACAAAATCTTATCAAATGGGGGTCTGTGGCTCTAATGTGGACTAAATTAGGGGTCCTTGATATGAAAAAGGTTGAGAATCACTGGTTTAGGTTGTAGTGCTGTTGTGATACTCCCGCCACAGAGAGGTCAGAGGTCAATGATTCAAACTATTCCCAGTTCATGAAAGCTTCTTGATTTGCTGTTCTAAACAGTCGGTGTCTGGTAGCTTTTTTTCCCGGGAAAAATGTGTTTTAAGCTTCCAGTTTGTTTGAAATAAACAGAAGAAGAAGAAGAACTGGGTAGTTAGCATGAGCAGCGATAGCCACCATGGCTGAACAGACAAAGACAAGAGGGTAACACTTTACAATAAGGGTACAATAAGCATTAACTAACCCTTAATTAACAGTACAGTAATGTGTCTGGTAATAATTTACTAATGGTGTTCATGTTAACTAAGGTATTAATTTACACATTATTTAATAGTCATCTTTATAAACTATTAAATAATGTATAAATTAATACCTTAGTTAACATGAACACCATTAGTAAATTACACATGAGTTAACTTAGTGAGAGAGAAACTGCATCAACAGAAAACCCAAGCTCCGCCCCCCACACTGTGTGATTGACAGGTGATCTGTGGGAAGCGCACCACAGCAACGACCACTTGGCACCAAAGATGTCACCAGTTTAAAAAAAAAAAAAAAAATGAGGAACTGGAGAATTACCACTTTAAAGTTTTCACACTGGCACTTCAGAAGGCCTACAAGCTTTTTCCACGGTCAAGTGCTTTTGGTGTTTGAGAAGTGTTTGTTTAATGTGTCGTTACCTCGGGGAATTGCCCTTTTTACACATGCTGGCTCAGAAGCTGCTGCTAAATACGCTAACAGGCGATATAATGACACTCTTTGTGTTGCCAAGCTCCGGGCTGCAGCTAGCGGTCGGCGAACCACAGGCGTCAACCAACTCTAAGGTGTCATGTGTGAGCTGGGAAACTCAAAGACACACACACACACACACACGCACACAGACAGACACACACACACACACGTACCTACCTATACGCACACAGACAGGCACATATATACACATACAAGCCTGCAGACATTTACTCAGTCGTATAAGCATGCACACACACACACACACACACACACACATAAATGCATATATGAGCATCTACATACACGTACACACACACACACACACACACACACACACAGGGCATGTACACTACCAGTCAAAAGTCTGGACACACCTGATTGACTGTACTATGTTTTTCATGCTCTTAAAGCCATTTTGATGTAAAGGCTTCTGCTTAAATGCTTGAAATGTGTATCTTAGACAAATATAAACAGTGAAGTTGATCCTATGTATGAATTTCTTTCCAAAGCCTTTGCGTTTCCATCAAGACAAAGGGCGGCTACTTTAAAGAATCTAAAATATAAGATAGTTTTGATTTGTTTAACACTTTTTTTGGTCACTGCATAATTCCATTTGTGTTATTTCATAGTTTTGATATCTTTACAGTTATTCTAAAATGTGGAAAATAGTAAAAAAATAAAGAAAAATGTGGTGTGTCCAAACCTTTGACTGGTAGTGTACATATACACAAACACATCATCAAAGAACACACACATAAATACACACACAAGTATGTACAAACACTTGTTTGGCATGTACACTCACAAACAGACGCGCAAACACAAACACACACACACTCACAAGGGCCTGTACACACTCACACATACACATATGAGGCATTTGCACACATGCATACCCACCCAGAGTCCAGTTGTCTGATGCTTGCAGCATTTGTTCCACCTCAGAGCGGTGGGAACCGGCGTGTTGGCAAATCATTTCTCTCCAGCCGCCGCCGAGCAATGACAAAAATGCTGCAGACAGCAGCTACACCCCTATGGGTGGTAATCTGCCCCCTCACATCACTCACAGCAAACCTCACTGCTGCGACTTTGCCGAAATAGCACTTCTTACACACAGACACACACACACACACACACACACTGACACCCCAACAACCGATGTCAGAATCAGGGAGCGACAGTGACAGTTTTAGCATTCCTCCGCTGCCATCTGATTCTCATTCATACTAAGCAGTGGTGGAAGAAGTACTGAGATCTTTTACTTCAGTAAAAGTAGAAATACAACAATGTAAAGATACTCCATTACAAGTAAAAGTCCTGCATTCAAAATCTTACTTAAGTAAAAGTACATAAGTATTGGCAGCAAAATGTATTTAGAGTATCAAAGTAAACGTACTCATTATGCAAACTGTCCCCATTTAGAGAGTTACATTTTTCATAAATTACTGGAATATTAATACTGATTTATTGACATACATGTACATGTAAGCAGCATTTTAAAGTTGTCAACGTGAAGCTAATCTTAACAATTTAGCTATACTTTTGGGTAGTCTAATCTATAACAATGCTATTTTATAGTTATTTTATAAAGATGATCAAATGTTTTAAATATAAAATATTGATCTGAAAAGTAACTAGACTATAGCTGTGAAATAAATGTAATGGAGTAAAAAGTACAATATTTCCCTCTAAAATGTAGTGGAGTATAAATACAAAGTAGCATCAAATGGAAATACTCAAGTAAAGTACAAGTACCTCAAAATTGTACAGTACTTGAGTAAATGTACTTAGTTACTTCCCACCACTGATACTAAGTCTGACTAGCAGGCTCTTTTGCTTTCTCGCCATCTGAAAAGTTATTCCTTGTCTCCTCTCCTATCCCTAAAGCAAAGAAAACTTTGGGGGGGAAAAAAACACAATTAGCAACTCTAAAATGAGAAAACAATTGATTTGTGCGAGCGGTGAAGAGTTTTCCCCCTCCGGGTGTTGGAGCCGGACTGGGTTTCTGCTCCGTCATTCATCTCCCTCTCATTAGCCTGTGGTGAATGAATGATGAATCGGCCCTCTGCTGCACCACCGGCCACGACTGAGATCACACCTACAGTCTGCTTTCTTTGGTCCAGACCAGAGTGGAAACAGCTGACTTTGTATTTTGGTTCATTTAGGTTCACAGGTTTTAAGTAGTTTGTTTATTGGACAGAGTTTTGGTGATCTGTCATCCTGCCAGGTTAGAGAGTCAAAACAAATCTGACTCCAGTCCTTGTGACTTCAGCTCAGCATGATGGACTTGTCTGTCTCTTCTTCTGTGGTGTTCACACCAGTTAAGAATGCATGAAGAAACAGCTGAATATGAGCATCAGTCCAGACCTCATTTTGTTCTGCTATAGGCTTTCCAA